>NC_091455.1:217797121-217927121 GCF_027789765.1 Dendropsophus ebraccatus | reverse complement strand
CCGTCACACATCTCCCGTCACACATCTCCCGTCACACATCCCCCGTCACACATCCCCCGTCACACATCTCCCGTCACACATCTCCCGTCACACATCTCCTGTCACACATCTCCCGTCACACATCCCCCGTCACACATCTCCCGTCACACATCTCCCGTCACACATCCCCCGTCACACATCTCCCGTCACACATCTCCCGTCACACATCCCCCGTCACACATCCCCCGTCACACATCCCCCGTCACACATCTCCCCTCACACATCTCCCGTCATTCACACATCTCCCGTCACACATCTCCTGTCACACATCTCCCGTCACACATCTCCCGTCATTCACACATCTCCCGTCACACATCTCCTGTCACACATCTCCCCTCACACATCTCCCGTCACACATCTCCCGTCACACATCTCCCGTCACACATCTCCCGTCACACATCCCCCGTCACACATCTCCCGTCACACATCTCCCGTCATTCACACATCCCCCGTCACACATCTCCCGTCACACATCCCCCGTCACACATCTCCCGTCACACATCTCCCGTCACACATCTCCCGTCACACATCTCCCGTCACACATCCCCGTCACACATCCCCCGTCACACATCTCCCGTCACACATCCCCCGTCACACATCTCCCGTCACACATCCCCCGTCACACATCTCCCGTCACACATCCCCCGTCACACATCTCCCGTCACACATCCCCCGTCACACATCTCCCGTCACACATCCCCCGTCACACATCTCCCGTCACACATCCCCCGTCACACATCCCCCGTCACACATCTCCCGTCACACATCCCCCGTCACACATCTCCCGTCACACATCCCCCGTCACACATCTCCCGTCACACATCTCCCGTCACACATCTCCCGTCACACATCTCCCGTCACACATCCCCCGTCACACATCTCCCGTCACACATCTCCCGTCACACATCTCCCGTCACACATCTCCCGTCACACATCCCCCGTCACACATCTCCCGTCACACATCCCCCGTCACACATCTCCCGTCACACATCTCCCGTCACACATCCCCCGTCACACATCTCCCGTCACACATCTCCCGTCACACATCCCCCGTCACACATCCCCCGTCACACATCCCCCGTCACACATCCCCCGTCACACATCCCCCGTCACACATCCCCCGTCACACATCTCCCGTCACACATCCCCCGTCACACATCCCCCGTCACACATCCCCCGTCACACATCTCCCGTCACACATCCCCCGTCACACATCCCCCGTCACACATCTCCCGTCACACATCCCCCGTCACACATCTCCGGTCACACATCTCCCGTCACACATCTCCGGTCACACATCTCCCGTCACACATCTCCCGTCACACATCCCCCGTCACACATCCCCCGTCACACATCTCCCGTCACACATCTCCCGTCACAAATCTCCCGTCACACATCTCCCGTCACACATCTCCCGTCACACATCCCCCGTCACACATCTCTCGTCACACATCTCCCGTCACACATCCCCCGTCACACATCCCCCGTCACACATCTCCCGTCACACATCCCCCGTCACACATCTCCCGTCACACATCTCCCGTCACACATCTCCCCGTCACACATCTCCCGTCACACATCCCCCGTCACACATTTCCCGTCACACATCTCCCGTCACACATCTCCTGTCACACATCCCCCGTCACACATCTCCCGTCACACATCTCCTGTCACACATCTCCCGTCACACATCCCCCGTCACACATCTCCCGTCACACATCCCCCGTCACACATCTCCCCTCACACATCCCCCGTCACACATCTCCCGTCACACATCCCCCGTCACACATCTCCCGTCACACATCTCCCGTCACACATCCCCCGTCACACATCTCCCCGTCACACATCTCCCGTCACACATCCCCCGTCACACATCCCCCGTCACACATCCCCCGTCACACATCTCCCGTCACACATCTCCCGTCATTCATATGACCACACACTCACCTGAGTGCCGATGTCTTGTACCTTCCAGGAATTGCCAAACCCGGCAGCACTCAGAGAGATGGAGCCTCCAACCAGGGTAAAGTCATCTAGGAGAGCAAAAAGGTCACATGACATGCTCTGGACCCTGTCCGATACGCGGCCCTGTGTAGTGAAGCTCCACCCCCCCGGCCCCCGGGACACCCACCTTCTGTGTTCTCATTGTATGTTCCACACAATCCGCTTGTTCTCCCCTGGAGGTCGGAGTTCACTGTGACATAAATGTTGTTTCCTCCATCAAACTTCACCCGGACTCCCAGACCGCTCTCCACAAAGACGAAGTCTCCAAGCCAGAGGATGCTGATACCTGACACAGGGGGCAGAGCGACAGTGAGACCCCCAAACCATATACTGACATGACCCCCAACCTTCATCATCTTCATCCCACAAATCAATATGACCGATACATATCATCAAGAGCCGTAACCTGGCAGCCCCCCCCCCCCACCATATTCATGATATCCTGGTGGCGTACGGAACAGTGGATCAAGACAGTGGATCAACATCAGTAAGATTCCTCAACAATAGAAGTAGTAGGCTCTCTAGCGTAACTCCCCTTAAATTATCCAAGTTAATTTGTCTGTATACATTGTGACATGTAGGGGGTCTCCATGATTATAGTGGCACTTTACATACCACCCCCATATAGTGCTGAAGTACTAAAGAGGGTCGTAGCTTATATCACTACGCTGCCTGATTTACCTGTGATCATTATTGGAGATTATAACAATGTTCTCTCACCACAGATCGATCGATTCCCTCAGGGGGACACACGGCCGGGTGGGCGGTCAACGGCCCTGTCGCGTATGTTGGAGGAATGCGGCCTGAGCGATTTATGGAGACTCCTACGACACAACAATATTCCTGCTACTCTGGCTCGCACCGCACCCTCTCCCGGATCGACATGGCGGTTGGTACCCCCTCCCTGCTTTCCTACATTGTAGACATCCAATACCTACCCAGGAGTATTTCTGACCATTCCCCAATACAGGTTAGTCTGTCCCTGAGCCCTGGAAAATGTGGACTCCCTATGCCCTGGAGACTTCATCCATTTTGGGTGCAGTTGGTGGGTGTAGACCCCTCTGTTGATATAGCTATTACTGAATTTTTCCGAGCAAACGATGGCTCCGCCTCAGTTCTCTGTGTTTGGGAGACAATGAAGGCTTTTATCAGGGGGGTCTATATCCAAAAAATTAGCGCCCATAAGACTAAGACCAGACGACTCACCGAAGCTCTCAGGGACCAGGTGCAACGCACAGAAACCGCTACAGTGACAGACCCGACAGCCCTGAACAGGACAAGGTGGGAGGAGGCTCAGAAATTGTATAGCGACCACCTCTTGATAGTGGCGGAAGATAAACGCTTTTTTCAAAAGCAACGATTCTTCCAGGAGGGGGAAAGCGCGGGACATCTATTGGCCACCATTGTTAAATCACAGGAGGGTCCCAACCACATAGTAGAGTTAAAGGATACAGGGGGTAGACTGGTGACGACAGATGACGACATTTTAGATGTCCTCTTTTCTTATTACGCTACCATTTACACTTCGACCTTGACTGCATCAGACACTGAGATTGAGCACTATTTAAGTTCTCTCACACTACCACGACTGACACCTGCACAAATGGAACTATTGGATGGGCCCCTGACGGTTGAGGAACTGGAATATGCCCTTCAGTCCTTCTCTAATGAGAAGGCTCCTGGGTGTGATGGCTTACCAGCTGAATTTTACAAAAAGCATCAGTCTGTTCTCCTTCCTCGACTGTTGGAGGTCTACCAAGAATCCTTGCAACCATTGTCTTCTTACATAAACCTGGCAAGGATCCCACAGAACCGGGCTCCTACAGGCCGATCTCTTTGTTGACGAATGACGTCAAGCTCTTGGCTCGGGCCCTGGCAAACAGACTATCACAAGTTATTACATCCCTGATACACAGTGATCAATCGGGCTTTAAGCCAGATAGATCAACGGCCCTTAACCGACGTAGGCTCCACATGAACCTTCAACTGGGGGCGGGGGATGAGGTCTGCCTGGCGGAGGTCTCACTCGACGCTGCGAAGGCCTTCGATAGCGTCGAGTGGGCCTTCCTATGGGCCGTCATGAAAAAGATGGGAATTGGGCCCAAATTCCTTGAGTTGGTGCAGTTATTATATACGCAGCCACGGGCGAGGGTCCCGGCCAACGGGGGACTGTCTAGGGGGTTCGCATTGGGGAGGGGCACTAGGCAGGGTTGCCCCCTGTCGCCTCTCCTTTTTGCGATCACCATTGAACCATTGGCATGTCTATTACGCTCCTCGACAGCTTTCCATGGTTTCCTAGGGGAAATATGGAGGAACGTGTATCGCTATATGCAGACGACATGCTTCTGTATGTTGGAAATGTAGTATCCTCCTTACCTAGCATCATGACTTTGATAGAGGACTTTGGAAAGCGTTCAGGGTTGTCTCCTACCCCTATTAGCCAAATTCATAAGGTAAACTCCTGGTGTAGATTGCCGCTGTCAGTTGTAGGTCGCGACAATCTATTGAAAATGATCCTAAAGATACAGGGTATATTTGGTGACCTGGTCTGGCGTAAAGGCAACCCACGCAACAAGCTAGAAACTCTCCAAAGACATAAAAATGCTGGTGGAATAGCTCCCTATATTTTCTGGCCTCTCAACTCCAGCACTTTAGGGGATGTGGTAACTCAAACCAAATGGGACAAAGAGGCAGGCTGGTTGCCTGGCTTAGTGGGCATAGATTGCCGATAATGATTTTGGAAACGGGGGAAACTAAGTGGAAAGGTAGAACAATCCCAACGTTATCCCTAATGGTTAAAGTGTGGGCTAAGTCGAAGTCCTTACTGGGCCTCACTGGTTTTACCAATTTCACACCGTTGTGGCACAATCCACTCTTACCAGAATTTTTTAGACTTGAGGGGTTCTCTCCATGGGAGTCCAAGGGGGTGCTATTCCTGCAACAGATTTTGCAGGATGGTACCATCACAACGCTTGACTGTTTACGCACTTCCTTTGATCTACCACATTCCAGATTCTACCAGTACCTACAACTGCGCCATGCTTTTCAAGCTCAGACCAGACTGCTAGCGCTAGAGGGCTTATTTCCATGCTATACACCCAACTCTTACATGAATATTTAGATGGATTCCCGTTGTCCATCAGGGATAAGTGGGAGGCAGATGTGGGGGGTCTGACTGATGACACCTGGAATGACATCCTGGAGTTAACTACTATAGTTTCCTTAAGCGAATCTCAACGGTTATCGCAGCTGTTTTTCATACACAGAGTGTATAAAACACCCGTTTTCCTACATAAAATTGGAGCATGGCCTTCGGCCGACTGCCGGCGATGTAGCTCAGACAACGCCTCCTTGTTACATATGATGTGGGGATGTCGAGAGTTGGAAGCTTTCTGGAAGGGAGCGCTTGACATAGTTACTAAAATATAAGGCATTGAACTACCAATAGACCCTAAAGTCTGTTTGTTGGGGGTTCTGGCGCTTCCGGATCTGGAAGACTGTGATGCCACTGCCATTCAGAGATTGCTCTATCAAGCCTGCAAAACTATTGCCTCCAGGTGGATTGAGGCTGACCCACCCACTGTACCAGAATTTATTGCCAAAGTAAATGCCCTGATCAGATTAGAAAGGGCAGTGTACATTAAATGTCCAAACAAGTTTGAGAAGATTTGGGGACGATGGCTTAGATACTCCAGGTAGATACTCCAGGTCTACCAACGAGAATTCTGTGGGAGTGCTGCAGGAATCCGCTTCAAACCATGTTGAATCAGGTATTAAATAGACACTCATGAGAAAAGCTGTGGACCCTTCTAGCTATACCCGTATCCACATGGTCTTTATCCTAGTCCATTGACGGGTTGCACAGTATTGCCTTACCTATCTACGTGGCTCTGTTAAGCTTGTTACTACGTATTCTGAGTTTTCTTTTGTTTTTCTCTTCGTTTCTTTGCTTACCTTTTTTTTTTCCCCTCCCCCCCCTTTTTTTTTTTTTTTCCTTTCTCTCTTTTCTCTATGGTGGCTTTTTGGGAGACACTAGATGATGTCGGCATACAATGAGATATCATTGGATTGTATATGCATTGACTTGTACTGGCACAGGATTTTGTATTCATCCATTGTTGTTTTTGTCAAATCTCAGAAGTGTCTCTGTCCCTTGTCCTTTGACTGGTTTTTGAAAATTTGGTGTGTGTTAAAAATTTTATAAAAATTATCTGATTAAAAAAAAATTATCCAAGTTAATATGTATAGTCTTAGATATATATGGTTTCTGGATATATCATAAATGATTAATTATAATAAGTCAGAATTGTGTATAGAGATAAATAATTTTTATATTCATAAGATGAAACAAATAAAAATAAAATTAACCAGTGAAGAATACAAACAAAATTAAAAAACACCTGTATCAAGATTCCTAAGGCTCTATAGGCATATATACCAGTATATATCTTCATAGTATGATAATCACAGGAGTATATATATTAAAATTCTTAGTGTAAAACACATATAAAAAACATAGCAAAGCTTGAAGGATGTTTCATAAAAAGGCGATCTTTGTGTAGTATATTTCATAAACCATTATAGCAGTAGGATCTTGTCCATATGCGACTGTGCAGGGCCCGTGCAGGTCGCAGTGGTTTGTAGTCCCTGTGCTTATGGTAAATATAGGGCTGTTCCTCTGTTAGTTGATTTGAGATATATTATATCACTTATTCTCGTATATGCAGAGGTAATACAGCTAAATATATATATACAGTATATAGATATATAGATAATATATTATATCACTTATTCTCGTATATGCAGAGGTAATACAGCTAAATATATATATACAGTATATAGATATATAGATAATATATTATATCACTTATTCTCGTATATGCAGAGGTAATACAGCTAAATATATAGATACAGTATATAGATATATAGATAATATATTATATCACTTATTCTCGTATATGCAGAGGTAATACAGCTAAATATATATATACAGTATATAGATATATAGATAATATATTATATCACTTATTCTCGTATATGCAGAGGTAATACAGCTAAATATATATATACAGTATATAGATAATATATTATATCACTTATTCTCGTATATGCAGAGGTAATACAGCTAAATATATATATACAGTATATAGATATATAGATAATATATTATATCACTTATTCTCGTATATGCAGAGGTAATACAGCTAAATATATATATACAGTATATAGATATATAGATAATATATTATATCACTTATTCTCGTATATGCAGAGGTAATACAGCTAATATAGAATAAACGCGGTGAAAGTCCACCTCTCCCCAGTGCCAAGTCTCTGTGTTTGCAGGATCTGCGGCCGCAGTTAGTGAGGAGCAGGTAGATGGATATGGAGCTTCTCCTGCTCAGAGATCCTTCATTCGGGAGCTTCTCCCCAGAGTATTACACACAGATCTTGTCTCCCATTTGTGGAGCTCCAGGAGGTCTGTTTCATGTCTGATTTCCTCTCCCAATGTGGCTGGGTGCTCAGATCTGCAGTGTGGACTGGTGATATATTGTGCACAATGCCTCTTTCTGCTATATATAACATTGCAACTCTTATTAGACGCGTTTCAGAACGATGCTCCGGTCTTTCCTCAGTAATATGCTGCAAAGTGCTTCAGATGCGACCACTGCGACCTGCACGGGCCCTGCAGAGTCGCATATGGACAAGATCCTACTGCTATAATGGTTTATGAAATATACTACACAAAGATCGCCTTTTTATGAAACATCCTTCAAGCTTTGCTGTTTTTTATATGTGTTTTACACTAAGAATTTTAATATATATACTCCTGTGATTATCATACTATGAAGATATATACTGATATATATGCCTATAGAGCCTTAGGAATCTTGATACAGGTGTTTTTTAATTTTGTTTGTATTCTTCACTGGTTAATTTTAGTTTTATTTGTTTCATCTTATAAATATATAAAAACGATTTATCTCTATACACAATTCTGACTTATTATAATCAATCATTTATGATATAACCAGAAACCATATATATCTAAGACTATACATATTAACTTGGATAATTTAAGGGGAGTTACGCTAGAGAGCCTACCACTTCTATTACTCATATTTGCTGGTTCTTGGGGCCAACCAAGTAGGGCACTCGCTGTACACCCCTCTTCCTAGCAGTACTGTTAGGTTGAGTTCTTACACTAGAAGATTCCTCAACAGTAAGTGGACTTGTTGATGGTTTCTTCATCCACATCTATAACCACCAATCATTGGCCAATGTACTCTAGGAATTAGTCGGGACCCTACAATATGTCATCATGGGACCACGTGAGCCACTTCCAACCTTACATGAGATTTGTGAACTCACCATTTTGCAGATGGGGGTCTCCGTCTGGGACAATGACATCATTCACCGTCACTGACCGCCCACTCACCACAACTTGGTCCAGCCCGAAGATCATCTTGACAACCTGGAGGCACATGGAGCAGTGTAGGTGCCATGTATGTCCCCCCACAGAAGCACAGAGGACAGTGCGGGGGCTGAGAACCTTCATACCTTGGCACAGAGTCCAGCTTGAGTGCAGGGTTCTCTGGAGACCAACACAGCCCAGTTGGCATCGGTGGACGACGCCAGATTATACGTACAGTCGCCATGAAAGTTGTAATGTTTTCCATCAAATGTGCGGTAGTGGAAGCCACCCCAGGTGACACAGGTGGAGAAGAGCCGATGCCGAGGTGATGGGCCCCCAATGAGGGCGGTGGAAAGGTATGGTCTCATCAGAAGGGGAGAGGGCAAATCTGGTGAAGAGGAGAAGACACAGTGAGACTGAGAGGGGCAGTCCATCTCCATACTGAAAAGGAAGCTCCACCCACTATGCCTTATAAGGTAACTCCATCCTAAATACATCCGTGTCCATGGCGGTCTCTGATGCCACTGGTTCTTCATGAGATCCATGTCTATCACTGCTGACTCTACGGCTCTAGGTTCTGCCATCCCCTATAATCTGAACGTCATAATCTCATCTACTTCTCTCGTGCTGCACCCATTCTGTAGAGTGTTACTCCAGACAACTAGACTCCTTCCCAACATTCATAGATCTCATCTACTTCTCTCGTGCTGCACCCGTCCTCTGGAATGTGTTATCCGGACAAACAATCCTAAAACGTGTCTCCTCCCACAAGAGGTCACATGCACCAATCTAACCCTAACCCCAATCTATCTCACCCAGGGACCCCAGAACTCGATCCTCGATCCCCTCCCATGGGAGATAACCAGAGATTGTCCTTACCAGTGGGTGACACATAGGAGCAGCTAAAGCACAGCTCCGAGGTGACGTTCTTCCAGCTATGGCCCCAAGGGTTAAGGCAGCAATCTTCCATACTCATCAGGGACACATTCTGGGGGCTCCCGATATCCTGACAATTCCAGGTGTAGAAGCAGCGCCCCAGGAAGCCCTCACCTTATAATAGAAACAAGTTGAAAGAAGAAAAAGAAGTTCAAAGTAAGTACCAAACGTCTAGTACCAACATCCACCACCAAGCGTCTACCACCAAGTGTACACTACCCAGTGTTCATCACCAATTGTCCAGCACCAAGCATCTATGCCTCTATCACCAAGTGTCCATCACCAAGCATCTATGCCTCTACCACCAAGTGTCCACTACCCAGTATTCATCACCAACTGTCCATCACCAAGCATCTATGCCTCTACCACCAAGTGTCCACTACCCAGTATCCATCACCAAGTGTCCATCACCAAGCATCTATGCCTCTATCACCAAGTGTCCATCACCAAGCATCTATGCCTCTATCACCAAGTGTCCATCACCAAGCATCTATGCCTCTACCACCAAGTGTCCATCACCAAGCATCTATGCCTCTATCACCAAGTGTCCATCACCAAGCATCTATGCCTCTATCACCAAGTGTCCATCACCAAGCATCTATGCCTCTATCACCAAGTGTCCATCACCAAGCATCTATGCCTTTATCACCAAGTGTCCATCACCAAGCATCTATGCCTCTATCACCAAGTGTCCATCACCAAGCATCTATGCCTCTATCACCAAGTGTCCATCACCAAGCATCTATGCCTCTATCACCAAGTGTCCATCACCAAGCATCTATGCCTCTATCACCAAGTGTCCATCACCAAGCATCTATGCCTCTATCACCAAGTGTCCATCACCAAGCATCTATGCCTCTACCACCAAGTGTCCATCACCAAGCATCTATGCCTCTATCACCAAGTGTCCATCACCAAGCATCTATGCCTCTATCACCAAGTGTCCATCACCAAGCATCTATGCCTCTATCACCAAGTGTCCATCACCAAGCATCTATGCCTTTATCACCAAGTGTCCATCACCAAGCATCTATGCCTCTATCACCAAGTGTCCATCACCAAGCATCTATGCCTCTATCACCAAGTGTCCATCACCAAGCATCTATGCCTCTATCACCAAGTGTCCATCACCAAGCATCTATGCCTCTATCACCAAGTGTCCATCACCAAGCATCTATGCCTCTATCACCAAGTGTCCATCACCAAGCATCTATGCCACTATCAGCAAGTGTCCATCACCAAGCATCTATGCCTCTATCACCAAGTGTCCATCACCAAGCATCTATGCCTCTATCACCAAGTGTCCATCACCAAGCATCTATGCCTCTATCACCAAGTGTCCATCACCAAGCATCTATGCCTCTATCACCAAGTGTCCATCACCAAGCATCTATGCCTTTATCACCAAGTGTCCATCACCAAGCATCTATGCCTCTACCACCAAGCGTCCACTGCCCGATGTCCATCACCAAGTGTCCACCACCAACATCCACTGCCAAGTATCTACTAAGTGTCCACTACCCAGTGTCCAGCACCAAGCATCCACTGACAATAAGGACACTAAATGGTTTCCCAGGAGGGGCCCCTGTATTTACCAAAAGCTTGTTATCCTGCACTAATAATGAGATTCATTTTTTATTTTTCACAAAGTGCACACACAATATATGGAAATCACACAGAGGGAGTTGCTGATCAACATAGTGATTGTATTGCTATATGGAGGCAACTGACATCTACTTGTCTACAGTCACAATCATCCTACCGCAGTTAGGAAACACTAAAGTAACAGGATCACAGCTTCTCTCCACACCGGCAAATAATCACTGCTCCAGCCCCTCAACATGTTTTGGCACTATTTGTCTTTGTCAAGAGGAAAGTGGGCTATGTGTGTGCACTTTTGTTACTGCGCTAATAAAGATATTTATTTTTCATTTTTCACAAATGTTTGGTGAATACAGGGCCCTCTACTAGGACACCATTTAGTATCCCCGATTCTGCCTAATACAGCACCAAGCATCCACCAATAAGCATCTACAACCAAGCATCCACCTCCAAGCATCCAGAACTAAGCATCCAGAACTAAGCATCCAGAACCAAACATCCACCACCAAGCATCCACCACCAAGCATCCAGAACTAAGCATCCAGAACTAAGCATCCAGAACCAAACATCTACAACTAAGCATCCAGAACCAAGCGTCCACCTCCAAGCATCCAGAACTAAGCATCCAGAACCAAGCGTCCACCACCAAGCATCCAGAACTAAGCATCCAGAACCAAACATCCACCACCAAGCATCCAGAACTAAGCATCCAGAACCAAGCGTCCACCACCAAGCATCCAGAACTAAGCAACCAGAACCAAGCGTCCACCACCAAGCATCTACAACTAAGCATCCAGAACCAAGCGTCCACCACCAAGCATCCAGAACTCAGCATCCAGAACCAAGCATCCACCACCAAGCATCCAGAACTAAGCATCCAGAACCAAGCGTCCACCACCAAGCATCCACCTCCAAGCATCCAGAACCAAACATCCACCACCAAGCATCCAGAACTAAGCAACCAGAACCAAGCGTCCACCACCAAGCATCCAGAACTAAGCATCCAGAACCAAGCATCCACCACCAAGCATCCAGAACTCAGCATCCAGAACCAAACATCCACCACCAAGCATCCAGAACTAAGCATCCAGAACCAAGCGTCCACCACCAAGCATCCAGAACTAAGCATCCAGAACCAAGCGTCCACCACCAAGCATCCAGAACTCAGCATCCAGAACCAAACATCCACCACTAAGCATCCAGAACCAAGCGTCCACCACCAAGCATCCAGAACCAAGCGTCCACCACCAAGCATCCAGAACTAAGCATCCAGAACCAAGCGTCCACCACCAAGCATCCAGAACTAAGCATCCAGAACCAAGCGTCCACCACCAAGCATCCAGAACCAAACATCCACCACCAAGCATCTACAACCAAGCATCCAGAACCAAGCTACCACCACCAAGCATCCAGAACCAAGCGTCCACCACCAAGCATCCACCACCAGGCATCTACCACCAAGTGTCCACCACCAACCATCTACCACCAAGTATCCAGAGCCAAGTGTCCACCACCAAGTGTCTACCACCAAGCGTCCACCATCAAACATCCAGAACCAAGCGTCCACCACCAGGCATCTACCACCAAGTGTCCACCACCGAGCATCAAGCACCAAACATCTACCACCAAGCATCCATAACTAAGTGTCCACCACCAAGCATTCACCACCAAGTATCCAACATCAAGTGTCTGGCACCAAGTATCCTGAACCAAGTGTCTAGCATCTGACGTCCACCAAGTGTCCAGCACAAAGTTTTTACCACCATGTGTCTAGCACCAAACGTTCATCAAAAGTGTGCGTCCAACAATGAGCGGGCAGCACCGAGCCTCCATCCTATGTCCAGCACGGAGCTGTTCTAATCATGTGACCCGTAATAACAACCTACCCTGTGTGCAGTCCTCGCCTGTCCAGCCCTCGCAGCACGCCCGTATCGTCCGGTTCCAGACAGCCGGTCTGGTGGACTGTGGCCTGGATGGGAGTAGAGTAACACTATATATATATATGTATGTACAGTATACGGGGGAGGGGAGACGCTGCTGCACAGATATCTGATAAATCCCCTATGTCACCCCACAGGGGGTGGAGTCATCACTAGTAATGTACAATGCAGACAGAGGGGCCCTGGGAATTGCTAGTAATCTGGTAGGAGTGCTGGCTATATCTGTCACCTATACATACATATGGTCTGCTCAGGGACTGTTCACATGGAAACCTTGTAAGATTAGGGGAAGTCGGGGGCGACCCATGCCCCCATCTCAGCGCCTCACAGGTATACAGATATATGCTACAAGCACCTCCTCACAACATGGTGGAGACGCAATGCCTTATGGGTAGTGAGTAGAGATGAGCGAGTAGTGAAATATTCGACTTTGGAGAATTCAAATTGAGTAGTCACCGAGATTCGACTATTCGATTGAGAACTCGATCCCATTATAGTCTGTGGGGAAAAAAATTCTCGGCACTTGGAAATTAAAATTCGACCACTTGGAGGTCACCAAGTCCCCATGAAACCTCCCTACACGATACCAACACCTCCGGAGTGACACTGGGGCATTAGGGGGAGCATGCCTGGGTGCAGCCAACACCCCAAAATCGCAGTATAATCCCACTCTCCGCAGCTGCAAAGGAAAAATGTTTGTGAACGTTTACGGCAATGTTCACACATTTCGTTCGTATTTCTTGCGCAGTTACATACATGATTCCAATGTGCGTTTGTAGAGCGTCATCTTATTCGTGCGTATCACGCATCATGCTGTACGGACGTTACTGGCACAGTATATATCAGAGGCCCTTACTGGGCTACAGGAACATTATATATCAGGTGCCCTTACTGGGCTACTGGAGCAGTATATATCAGGTGTCCTTACTGGGCTACTGGAACAGTATATATCAGAGGCCCTTAGTGGGCTACTGGAACAGTATATATCAGGTGCCCTTAGTGGGCTACTGGAACAGTATATATCAGGTGCCCTTACTGGGCTACTGGAACAGTATATATCAGGTGTCCTTACTGGGCTACTGGAACAGTATATATCAGAGGCCCTTAGTGGGCTACTGGAACAGTATATATCAGGTGCCCTTAGTGGGCTACTGGAACAGTATATATCAGGTGCCCTTACTGGGCTACTGGAACAGTATATATCAGGTGTCCTTACTGGGCTACTGGAACAGTATATATCAGGTGCCCTTACTGGGCTACTGGAGCAGTATATATCAGGTGCCCTTAGTGGGCTACAGGAACAGTATGTATAACGTGCCCTTAGTGGGCTACTGGAACAGTATATATCAGGGGCCCTTACTGGGCTACTGGAGCAGTATATATCAGGTGCCCTTAGTGGGCTACTGGAACAGTATATATCAGGTGTCCTTACTGGGCTACTGGAACAGTATATATCAGGTGCCCTTAGTGGGCTACAGGAACAGTATATATCAGGTGCCCTTAGTGGGCTACTGGAACAGTATATATCAGGTGCCCTTACTGGGCTACTGGAACAGTATATATCAGGTGCCCTTACTGGGCTACTGGAACAGTATATATCAGGTGCCCTTACTTGGCTACTGGAACAGTATATATCAGGTGCCCTTACTGGGCTACTGGAACAGTATATATCAGGTGCCCTCAGAGAGCTACTGGAACAGTATATATCAGGTGCCCTTAGTGAGCTACTGGAACAGTATATATCAGGTGCCCTTAGTGGGCTACTGGAGCAGTATATATCAGGTGCCCTCAGAGAGCTACTGGAACAGTATATATCAGGTGCCCTTAGTGGGCTACTGGAACAGTATATATCAGGTGCCCTTACTGGGCTACAGGAACAGTATATATCAGGTGCCCTTAGTGGGTTACTGGAGCAGTATATATCAGGTGCCCTTACTGGGCTACTGGAGCAGTATATATCAGGTGTCCTTAGTGGGCTACTGGAACAGTATATATCAGGTGCCCTTACTGGGCTACTGGAACAGTATATATCAGGTGCCCTTAGTGGGCTACTGGAACAGTATATATCAGGTGCCCTTACTGGGCTACTGGAGCAGTATATATCAGGTGTCCTTACTGGGCTACTGGAACAGTATATATCAGGTGCCCTTACTGGGCTACAGGAACAGTATATATCAGGTGCCCTCAGAGAGCTACTGGAACAGTATATATCAGGTGCCCTTACTGGGCTACTGGAGCAGTATATATCAGGTGCCCTTAGTGGGCTACTGGAACAGTATGTATCAGGTGTCCTTAGTGGGCTACTGGAACAGTATATATCAGGTGTCCTTACTGGGCTACTGGAACAGTATATATCAGGTGCCCTTACTGGGCTACTGGAACAGTATATATCAGGTGCCCTTAGTGGGCTACTGGAACAGTATATATCAGGTGCCCTTACTGGGCTACTGGAGCAGTATATATCAGGTGTCCTTACTGGGCTACTGGAACAGTATATATCAGGTGTCCTTACTGGGCTACTGGAACAGTATATATCAGGGGCCCTTAGTGGGCTACTGGAACAGTATATATCAGGTGCCCTTAGTGGGCTACAGGAACAGTATATATCAGGTGTCCTTAGTGGGCTACAGGAACAGTATATATCAGGTGTCCTTAGTGGGCTACTGGAGCAGTATATATCAGGTGTCCTTACTGGGCTACTGGAACAGTATATATCAGGGGCCCTTAGTGGGCTACTGGAGCAGTATATATCAGGTGTCCTTACTGGGCTACTGGAACAGTATATATCAGGTGCCCTTACTGGGCTACTGGAACAGTATATATCAGGTGCCCTTAGTGGGCTACTGGCACAGTATATATCAGGTGTCCTTACTGGGCTACTGGAACAGTATATATCAGGTGCCCTTACTGGGCTACTGGAACAGTATATATCAGGTGCCCTTAGTGGGCTACTGGAACAGTATATATCAGGTGCCCTTACTGGGCTACTGGAACAGTATATATCAGGTGCCCTTAGTGGGCTACTGGAACAGTATATATCAGGTGCCCTTAGTGGGCTACTGGAACAGTATATATCAGGTGCCCTTACTGGGCTACTGGAACAGTATATATCAGGTGCCCTTACTGGGCTACTGGAACAGTATATATCAGGTGCCCTTAGTGGGCTACAGGAACAGTATATATCAGGTGCCCTTAGTGGGCTACTGGAACAGTATATATCAGGTGCCGTTAGTGGGCTACTGGAACAGTATATATCAGGTGCCCTTAGTGGGCTACTGGAGCAGTATATATCAGGTGTCCTTACTGGGCTACTGGAACAGTATGTATCAGGTGTCCTTACTGGGCTACAGGAACAGTATATATCAGGTGTCCTTACTGGGCTACTGGAACAGTATATATCAGGTGCCCTTAGTGGGCTACTGGAACAGTATATATATCAGGTGCCCTTAGTGGGCTACTGGAACAGTATATATCAGGTGCCCTTAGTGGGTTACTGGAGCAGTATATATCAGGTGCCCTTACTGGGCTACTGGAACAGTATATATCAGGTGCCCTTAGTGGGCTACTGGAACAGTATATATCAGGTGTCCTTACTGGGCTACTGGAACAGTATATATCAGGTGCCCTTACTGGGCTACTGGAACAGTATATATCAGGGGCCCTTACTGGGCTACTGGAGCAGTATATATCAGGTGTCCTTACTGGGCTAAACCAGAGACACTATAAGTCACTATACACACAGGGTACTGGAATGAATACACCTGCTGATACTGCTGATGATGATGCTGATGATGATGATGCTGATGATGATGATGATGATGATGATGCTGCTGATGATGATGCTGATGCTGCTGATGCTGCTGATGATGATGCTGATGATGATGATGATGATGCTGATGATGATGATGATGCTGATGCTGCTGATGATGATGCTGCTGATGCTGCTGATGATGATGCTGCTGATGATGATGATGCTGATGCTGCTGATGCTGCTGATGATGATGATGCTGCTGATGCTGCTGCTGCTGATGATGCTGCTGCTGCTGATGCTGATGCTGATACTGCTGCTGCTGCTGCTGCTGCTGATGATGATGATGATGATGCTGCTGATGATGATGATGATGATGCTGCTGATGATGATGATGATGATGATGCTGCTGATGCTGATACTGCTGCTGCTGCTGCTGCTGATGATGATGATGATGATGATGCTGCTGATGATGATGATGATGATGATGCTGATACTGCTGCTGCTGCTGATGATGATGCTGCTGCTGATACTGCTGATACTGCTGATGATGATGATGCTGATGATGATGATGATGCTGCTGATGCTGCTGATACTGCTGCTGCTGATACTGCTGATGCTGCTGCTGATACTGCTGCTGCTGCTGCTGCTGCTGATACTGCTGATGCTGCTGATGCTGATGCTGATACTGCTGCTGCTGCTGATGATGATGATGATGATGATGCTGATACTGCTGCTGCTGCTGCTGATGATGATGCTGCTGCTGATACTGCTGATACTGCTGCTGATGATGATGCTGATGATGATGTTGCTGATGCTGCTGATACTGCTGATGCTGATACTGCTGATACTGCTGCTGCTGCTGCTGATGCTGCTGCTGATACTGCTGCTGATGCTGCTGATACTGCTGCTGATGCTGCTGATACTGCTGCTGATACTGCTGATGCTGCTGATACTGCTGATGCTGCTGATACTGCTGATACTGCTGCTGATGCTGCTGATACTGCTGATGCTGCTGCTGATGATGCTGATGCTGATACTGCTGCTGATGCTGCTGATACTGCTGATGCTGCTGCTGATACTGCTGATACTACTGCTGATACTGCTGCTGATATTGCTGATGCTGCTGCTGATACTGCTGCTGATGCTGCTGCTGATACTGCTGATACTGCTGCTGATGCTGCTGATACTGCTGATACTGCTGCTGATACTGCTGATGCTGCTGATACTGCTGATGCTGCTGATACTACTGCTGCTGATACTGCTGATGCTGATGCTGATACTGCTGCTGATACTGCTGATACTACTGCTGATACTGCTGATACTACTGCTGCTGATACTGCTGATGCTGATGCTGATACTGCTGCTGATACTGCTGATACTGCTGCTGATACTGCTGATGCTGCTGATACTGCTGATGCTGCTGATACTGCTGCTGCTGATACTGCTGATGCTGCTGCTGATACTGCTGCTGATACTGCTGATACTACTGCTGATACTGCTGATACTACTGCTGATGCTGCTGATACTGCTGCTGCTGATACTGCTGATGCTGCTGCTGATACTGCTGCTGATACTGCTGATACTGCTGATACTACTGCTGATGCTGCTGATACTGCTGATACTACTGCTGATACTGCTGATGCTGCTGCTGATGCTGATACTGCTGATATTGCTGCTGATACTGCTGATGCTGCTGATACTGCTGATGCTGCTGCTGATGCTGCTGCTGCTGATACTACTGATGCTGATGCTGCTGATGCTGATACTGCTGATGCTGCTGCTGCTGATACTGCTGATACTGCTGATGCTGCTGCTGATACTGCTGATGCTGCTGCTGCTGATACTACTGATGCTGATGCTGATGCTGCTGATGCTGCTGATACTGCTGATGCTGCTGATACTGCTGATGCTGCTGCTGATACTGCTGATGCTGCTGATACTGCTGATGCTGCTGCTGATGCTGCTGCTGCTGCTGATACTACTGATGCTGATGCTGCTGATACTGCTGATGCTGCTGATACTGCTGATGCTGCTGCTGATACTGCTGATACTGCTGATACTGCTGATGCTGCTGCTGATGCTGCTGCTGCTGCTGATACTACTGATGCTGATGCTGCTGATGCTGATACTGCTGATGCTGCTGCTGCTGCTGATGCTGCTAATGCTGCTGCTGTTATATCATCTATGTCTTAGCCCTGAGAAGCTTTGGATGCAGAGATGACTTTTTTGCTGGATCTTCGCCCTGAAAAGGACCTTTGGGTTGTGTAGTAATCCTGCCTGACCAGCTGCTACTAACACCGATCTCTCCCTACTCCAGGATCTTTCCCTGACTGCGGTCGAGAGGCGGGAGCCAAGTATTTAAGACTCGAGGTCATGTGGTTCAGCCACCCAATCAGGGTAGACGCCGTTTGGCGCTGCGTGCGTACTCCCAGGGTCCCTCACGGCCTCCCTGCATGGTAATTGGACTAAAAAAAAAGCGCCAACTGCGATGGGAGGGATTTCTAATGTTTCCTGCATATTCGCCACACTACTCGATTGTATTTGAATCTTTTGAATACCGCAATATTCCATCGAATACCATCTCACTGGAATCGTATTTGCTCATCTCTAGTGGTGAGGAGTCCATACCACATCTCTGACATGTGATGTGACCGTCTATACGCCAGAGAAGAGGACCCTGGGGAGAGGGCAGAGGTACTGCACTGGGGAGAGGAAGAACGGCGGGAATAGGAGGAAGAACGGCGGGAATAGGAGGAAGAACGGCGGGAATAGGAGGAAGAACAGCGGGAATAGGAGGAAGAACAGCGGGAATAGGAGGAAGAACGGCGGGAATAGGAGGAAGAACAGCGGGAATAGGAGGAAGAACAGCGGGAATAGGAGGAAGAACAGCGGGAATAGGAGGAAAAACAGCGGGAATAGGAGGAAGAACGGCGGGAATAGGAGGAAGAACGGCGGGAATAGGAGGAAGAACGGAGGGAATAGGAGGAAGAACAGCGGGAATAGGAGGAAGAACAGCGGGAATAGGAGGAAGAACAGCGGGAATAGGAGAAAGAACAGCGGGAATAGGAGGAAGAACAGCGGGAATAGGAGGAAGAACAACGGGAATAGGAGGAAGAACAGCGGGAATAGGAGGAAGAACAGCGGGAATAGGAGGAAGAACAGCGGGAATAGGAGGAAGAACAGCGGGAATAGGAGGAAGAACAGCGGGAATAGGAGAAAGAACAGCGGGAATAGGGGGAAGAACAGCGGGAATAGGAGGAAGAACAGCGGGAATAGGAGAAAGAACAGCGGGAATAGGAGGAAGAACAGCGGGAATAGGAGGAAGTACAGCGGGAATAGGAGGAAGAACAGCGGGAATAGGAGGAAGAACAGCGGGAATAGGAGAAAGAACAGCGGGAATAGGGGGAAGAACAGCGGGAATAGGAGGAAGAACAGCGGGAATAGGAGAAAGAACAGCGGGAATAGGGGGAAGAACAGCGGGAATAGGAGAAAGAACAGCGGGAATAGGGGGAAGAACAGCGGGAATAGGAGGAAGAACAGCGGGAATAGGAGAAAGAACAGCGGGAATAGGGGGAAGAACAGCGGGAATAGGAGGAAGAACTGTGGGAATAGGAGGAAGAACAGCGGGAATAGGAGGAAGAACAGCGGGAATAGGAGGAGGAACTGTGGGAATAGGAGGAAGAACAGCGGGAATAGGGGGAAGAACAGCGGGAATAGGAGGAAGAACTGTGGGAATAGGAGGAAGAACAGCGGGAATAGGAGGAAGAACAGCGGGAATAGGAGGAAGAACTGTGGGAATAGGAGGAAGAACAGCGGGAATAGGAGGAAGAACAGCGGGAATAGGAGGAGGAACTGCGGGAGTAAGAGGAAGAACAGCGGGAATAGGAGGAAGAACAGCGGGAATAGGAGGAAGAACAGCGGGAATAGGAGGAAGAACAGCGGGAATAGGAGGAAGAACAGCGGGAATAGGGGGAAGAACAGCGGGAATAGGAGGAAGAACAGCGGAAGTATGAGGAAGAACATACCCCATGTGTATAACCGCCCCTCCAATGTGTATAACCGCCCCCCCAATGTGTATAACCGCCCCCCAATGTGTATAACCGCCCCCCCCCCCCAATGTGTATAACCCCCACATGTGTATAACCCCCCCATGTGTATAACCACCCCTAATGTGTATAACCGCCCCCCCCAATGTGTATAACTGCCCCCCCATGTGTATAACCGCCCCCCCAATGTGTATAACCGCCCCCCCATGTGTATAACCCCCCCATGTGTATAACCGCCCCCCCATGTGTATAACCACCCCTAATGTGTATAACCGCCCCCCCAATGTGTATAACCGCCCCCAATGTGTATAACCGCCCCCCATGTGTATAACCGCCCCCCCATGTGTATAACCGCCCCCCCCATGTGTATAACCGCCCCCAATGTGTATAACCGCCCCCCCATGTGTATAACCGCCCCCCCATGTGTATAACCGCCCCCCCATGTGTATAACCGCCCCCCCGTGTGTATAACCACCCCTAATGTGTATAACCGCCCCCCCAATGTGTATAACCGCCCCCCAATGTGTATAACCGCCCCCAATGTGTTTAACCGCCCCCAATGTGTATAACCGCCCCCAATGTGTATAACCGCCCCCAATGTGTATAACCGCCCCCCCATGTGTATAACCGCCCCCAATGTGTATAACCGCCCCACCATGTGTATAACCGCCCCCCCCCCATGTGTATAACCGCCCCCAATGTGTATAACCGCCCCCCCATGTGTATAACCGCCCCCCCCATGTGTATAACCCCCCCATGTGTATAACCGCCCCCCCATGTGTATAACCGCCCCCCCATGTGTATAACCGCCCCCCCATGTGTATAACCCCCCCAATGTGTATAACCGCCCCCCCATGTGTATAACCGCCCCCCCATGTGTATAACCACCCCTAATGTGTATAACCGCCCCCCCAATGTGTATAACCGCCCCCCAATGTGTATAACCGCCCCCCCCCATGTGTATAACCGCCCCCCCATGTGTATAACCGCCCCCAATGTGTATAACCGCCCCCCCATGTGTATAACCGCCCCCAATGTGTATAACCGCCCCCCCATGTGTATAACCGCCCCCCCATGTGTATAACCGCCCCCCATGTGTATAACCGCCCCCAATGTGTATAACCGCCCCCCCATGTGTATAACCGTCCCCCCAATGTGTATAACCGCCCCCCCCAATGTGTATAACCGCCCCCCCCCCCATGTGTATAACCCCCCCATGTGTATAACCGCCCCCCAATGTGTATAACCGCCCCCCCATGTGTATAACCGCCCCCCCATGTGTATAACCGCCCCCCCATGTGTATAACCGCCCCCAATGTGTATAACCGCCCCCAATGTGTATAACCGCCCCCCCCATGTGTATAACCGCCCCCAATGTGTATAACCGCCCCCAATGTGTATAACCGCCCCCCCCATGTGTATAACCGCCCCCCCATGTGTATAACCGCCCCCCCATGTGTGTAAACCGCCCCCAATGTGTATAACCGCCCCCAATGTGTATAACCGCCCCCCCATGTGTATAACCGCCCCCCAATGTGTATAACCGCCCCCAATGTGTATAACCGCCCCCCCAATGTGTATAACCGCCCCCCCATGTGTATAACCGCCCCCCCCATGTGTATAACCGCCCCCCCATGTGTATAACCGCCCCCCAATGTGTATAACCGCCCCCAATGTGTATAACCGCCCCCCCCCATGTGTATAACCGCCCCCCCATGTGTATAACCGCCCCCCCCATGTGTATAACCGCCCCCCCCATGTGTATAACCGCCCCCAATGTGTATAACCGCCCCCAATGTGTATAACCGCCCCCAATGTGTATAACCGCCCCCAATGTGTATAACCGCCCCCCCCCATGTGTATAACCGCCCCCCCATGTGTATAACCGCCCCCCAATGTGTATAACCGCCCCCCCCATGTGTATAACCGCCCCCAATGTGTATAACCGCCCCCAATGTGTATAACCGCCCCCCATGTGTATAACCGCCCCCCCCATGTGTATAACCGCCCCCCCATGTGTATAACCGCCCCCCCCATGTGTATAACCGCCCCCCATGTGTATAACCGCCCCCCCCCCATGTGTATAACCGCCCCCCCCATGTGTATAACCGCCCCCAATGTGTATAACCGCCCCCCCATGTGTATAACCGCCCCCCCAATGTGTATAACCGCCCCCAATGTGTATAACCGCCCCCCCATGTGTATAACCGCCCCCCCATGTGTATAACCGCCCCCTTTGCCTCCCGGAATATTACGTGGTGTCTGCAGAGGAGCGGCCTCTCTCACCTGTATATGAAGCAGATTCCGGCCTCCCCGGGCTCCAGCCTCATCCGCTCCTGGTCCAGCCTCCAGCCCTCCAGGTTATACTGATAGAGACTGATACAGGGGACCTCCTGCTCCCTGCGGGGGACCACCACCTCCTCCTGCACCACCTGCACCGTCCGCTCACACCAGCGCCTGACACAGAGAGAGGAGGGATTTACTGACACAGAGAGAGGAGGGATTTACTGACACAGAGAGGAGAGAGATTTACTGACACAGAGAGAGGAGGGATTTACTGACACAGAGAGGAGAGAGATTTACTCATACAGAGAGAGGAGAGAGATTTACTGACACAGATGAGAGATTTACTGACACAGAGAGAGGAGGGATTTACTGACACAGAGAGAGGAGAGATTTACTGACACAGAGAGGAGAGAGATTTACTGACACAGAGAGAGGAGAGAGATTTACTGACACAGAGAGAGGAGAGATTTACTGACACAGAGAGAGGAGAGAGATTTACTGACACAGAGAGAGGAGAGAGATTTACTGACACAGATGAGAGATTTACTGACACAGAGAGAGGAGAGATTTACTGACACCGAGAGGAAAGATTTACTGACAAAGAGAGAGGAAAGATTTACTGACACAGAGAGAGGAGAGATTTACTGACACCGAGAGGAAAGATTTACTGACAAAGAGAGAGGAAAGATTTACTGACACAGAGAGAGGAGAGATTTACTGACAAAGAGAGAGGAAAGATTTACTGACACAGAGAGAGGAGAGATTTACTGACACAGAAAGAGGAAAGATTTACTGACACAGAGAAGGGAGAGAGATTTACTGACACAGAGAGAGGAGAGATTTACTGACACAGAGAGCGGAGAGAGATTTACTGACACAGAGAGAGGAGAGATTTACTGACACAGAGAGCGGAGAGAGATTTACTGACACAGAGAGCGGAGAGAGATTTACTGACACAGAGAGCGGAGAGATTTACTGACACCGAGAGAGGAGAAAGATTTACTGACACCGTGAGAGAAAAGATTTACTGACACAGAGAGGGAAGAGAGATTTACTGACACAGAGAGAGGAGAGATTTGCTGACACAGAGGGAGAGATTTACTGACACAGAGAGGAGAGATTTACTGACATAGAGAGGAGAGATTTACTGACACAGAAAGGAGAGATTTACTGACACAGAGGAGAGATTTACTGACACAGAGAGAGGAAAGATTTACTGACACAGAGAGAGGAAAGATTTACTGACACAGAGAGAGGAAAGATTTACTGACACAGAGAGGAGAGATTTACTGACACAGAGAGAGGAGAGATTTACTGACACAGAAAGGAGAGAAATTTACTGACAGAGAGAGAGGAGAGATTTACTGACACAGAGAGGAGAGATTTACTGACACAGAAAGGAGAGAGATTTACTGACACAGAGAGAGGAGAGAGATTTACTGACACAAGTGGAGAGAGGAGAGAGATTTACTGACACAGTGGAGAGAGATTTACTGACACAGAGAGGAGAGAGATTTACTAACACAGAGAGAAGACAACAATTTACTGACACATAGAGAAGAAAAAGATTTATTGACTTAGAGAGAAGAGAACGATTTACTGACACAAAGAGAAGAGCATGATTTGCTGACAGAGAGAAGAAGACAATTTACTGGCACAGATAGAAGGACGATTTTCATCTCCCCTTACTGACACACACATCAATCCTTACTGACACATACATCTCCCCTTGCTGTCGCCTTCTGTGTACGGCGCTGATTTGCCTCGGATACCCCGGGTGATACCACTTACCCGCTGCAGAGCGTCACCTCCAGGCCCAGAACCAACAGCAGCAGAGACCTCATCATCCTGTCAGCGGAGGAGGCAGCGCACGCTCCACCTGTAACCAGACACTCAGCTTAGATACAGACGGACTGAGACTGCATCACACATGAGAGGCTTAGATACGCCAGTACAGTGTCACATATGACAGGCTTAGATACACAAGGACAGTATCACACATGACAGGCTTAGATACACCAGATCAGTATCGCACATGACAGGCTTAGATACACCAGATCAGTATCGCACATGACAGGCTTGGTTACACCAGGTCAGTATCGGAGAGAACAAGCTTAGATACATTAGGTTAGTATCACACAGGTCAGGCTCAGATAAATGAGATCAGTATCACACATGACAGGCTTATATACACTAGGTCAGTATTGAACAGCACAGGCTGAGATTCACTAGGTGAGTATCACACATGACAGGCTTAGATACCCCATGTTGAGTACTCACGTGTCCTCCCCATCCTCCGGTGTGTAGTGTCCGTTCCCGACTCGGCCTTATATCCCGGCTCTGCAGCAGGTGGCCGGGAGCTGATTGGTCGCCTCCTATGGACACAGCTGCAGCCGCAGGATCACCCCCTGCAGGGAGCAACAGAAGAGTTGTCATGGGGACACTGAGGAGGGCTACATCCTTATACATGGGAGATACATCCTTATATACAGGGGGGATACATCCTTATATACAGGGGAGATACATCCTTATATACCGGGGGGATACATCCTTATATACCGGGGATACATCCTTATATACCGGGGATACATCCTTATATACAGGGGGGATACATCCTTATATACCGGGGGGATACATCCTTATACATGGGGGATACATCCTTACATACAGGGGAGATACATCCTTATATACAGGGGGGATACATCCTTATATACAGGGGAGATACATCCTTATATACCGGGGAGATACATCCTTATATACAGGGGAGATACATCCTTATATACAGGGGAGATACATCCTTATATACAGGGGGGATACATCCTTATATACAGGGGAGATACATCCTTATATACAGGGGGGATACATCCTTATATACAGGGGAGATACATCCTTATATACCGGGGAGATACATCCTTATATACAGGGGAGATACATCCTTATATACAGGGGGGATACATCCTTATATACAGGGGGGATACATCCTTATACATGGGAGATACATCCTTATATACAGGGGGGATACATCCTTATATACAGGGGAGATACATCCTTATATACAGGGGAGATACATCCTTATATACAGGGGAGATACATCCTTATATACAGGGGAGATACATCCTTATATACAGGGGGGATACATCCTTATATACAGGGGATACATCCTTATATACAGGGGATACATCCTTATATACAGGGGGGATACATCCTTATATACAGGGGAGATACATCCTTATATACAGGGGATATACATCCTTATATACTGGGGGGATACATCCTTATACATAGGAGATACATCCTTATATACAGGGGAGATACATCCTTATATACAGGGGAGATACATCCTTATATACAGGGGGATACATCCTTATATACAGGGGGGATACATCCTTATATACAGGGGAGATACATCCTTATATACAGGGGGGATACATCCTTATATACCGGGGAGATACATCCTTATATACAGGGGATATACATCCTTATATACAGGGGATACATCCTTATACATAGGAGATACATCCTTATATACAGGGGAGATACATCCTTATATACAGGGGAGATACATCCTTATATACAGGGGAGATACATCCTTATATACAGGGGGGATACATCCTTATATACCGGGGGGATACATCCTTATATACAGGGGGGATACATCCTTATATACCGAGGGGATACATCCTTATATACAGGGGGGATACATCCTTATATACCGAGGGGATACATCCTTATATACAGGGGGGATACATCCTTATATACAGGGGAGATACATCCTTATATACAGGGGAGATACATCCTTATATACAGGGGAGATACATCCTTATATACAGGGGGGATACATCCTTATATACAGGGGATACATCCTTATATACCGGGGATACATCCTTATATACAGGGGATACATCCTTATATACCGGGGATACATCCTTATACATAGGAGATACATCCTTATATACCGGGGGGATACATCCTTATATACAGGGGGGATACATCCTTATATACAGGGGATACATCCTTATATACAGGGGGATACATCCTTATATACAGGGGAGATACATCCTTATATACCGGGGATACATCCTTATATACCGAGGGGATACATCCTTATATACAGGGGGGATACATCCTTATACATAGGAGATACATCCTTATATACCGGGGGGATACATCCTTATATACAGGGGGGATACATCCTTATATACAGGGGATACATCCTTATATACCGGGGATACATCCTTATATACAGGGGGATACATCCTTATATACAGGGGAGATACATCCTTATATACCGGGGATACATCCTTATATACCGAGGGGATACATCCTTATATACCGGGGAGATACATCCTTATATACAGGAGATACATCCTTATATACAGGGGAGATACATCCTTATATACAGGGAATACATCCTTATATACCGGGGAGATACATCCTTATATACCGGGGGGATACATCCTTATATACCGGGGGGATACATCCTTATATACAGGGGAGATACATCCTTATATACAGGGGGGATACATCCTTATATACAGGGGATACATCCTTATATACAGGGGGGATACATCCTTATATACAGGGGGGATACATCCTTATATACAGGGGAGATACATCCTTATATACAGGGGGGATACATCCTTATATACCGGGGATACATCCTTATATACAGGGGATACATCCTTATATACAGGGGGGATACATCCTTATATACCGGGGGGATACATCCTTATATACCGGGGGGATACATCCTTATATACAGGGGAGATACATCCTTATATACAGGGGGGATACATCCTTATATACAGGGGATACATCCTTATATACAGGGGGGATACATCCTTATATACAGGGGGGATACATCCTTATATACCGGGGGATACATCCTTATATACAGGGGGGATACATCCTTATATACAGGGGGGATACATCCTTATATACAGGGGGGATACATCCTTATATACCGGGGATACATCCTTATATACCGGGGGGATACATCCTTATATACAGGGGGGATACATCCTTATATACAGGGGAGATACATCCTTATATACAGGGGAGATACATCCTTACATACAGGGGATACATCCTTATATACAGGGGAGATACATCCTTATATACCGGGGGGATACATCCTTATATACAGGGGGGATACATCCTTATATACCGGGGGGATACATCCTTATATACCGGGGATACATCCTTATATACAGGGGGGATACATCCTTATATACCGGGGATACATCCTTATATACAGGGGGGATACATCCTTATATACAGGGGAGATACATCCTTATATACAGGGGGGATACATCCTTATATACCGGGGGGATACATCCTTATATACCGGGGATACATCCTTATATACCGGGGGGATACATCCTTATATACCGGGGGGATACATCCTTATATACAGGGGATACATCCTTATATACCGGGGGGATACATCCTTATATACCGGGGGGATACATCCTTATATACAGGGGAGATACATCCTTATATACCGGGGGGGGATACATCCTTATATACAGGGGGGATACATCCTTATATACCGGGGATACATCCTTATATACAGGGGGGATACATCCTTATATACAGGGGATACATCCTTATATACCGGGGATACATCCTTATATACAGGGGGGATACATCCTTATATACAGGGGAGATACATCCTTATATACCGGGGGGATACATCCTTATATACAGGGGGGATACATCCTTATATACCGGGGGGATACATCCTTATATACCGGGGAGATACATCCTTATATACAGGGGGGATACATCCTTATATACCGGGGGGATACATCCTTATATACCGGGGGGATACATCCTTATATACCGGGGATACAACCTTATATACCGGGGGGATACATCCTTATATACCGGGGATACATCCTTATATACCGGGGGATACATCCTTATATACAGGGGAGATACATCCTTATATACCGGGGAGATACATCCTTATATACCGGGGATACATCCTTATATACCGGGGATACATCCTTATATACAGGGGGGATACATCCTTATATACCGAGGGGATACATCCTTATATACCGGGGAGATACATCCTTATATACAGGAGATACATCCTTATATACCGGGGAGATACATCCTTATATACAGGGAATACATCCTTATATACAGGGGAGATACATCCTTATATACCGGGGGGATACATCCTTATATACAGGGGATACATCCTTATATACCGGGGAGATACATCCTTATATACCGGGGGGATACATCCTTATATACAGGGGATACATCCTTATATACCGGGGAGATACATCCTTATATACCGGGGAGATACATCCTTATATACAGGGGAGATACATCCCTATATACCGGGGAGATACATCCTTATATACCGGGGGGATACATCCTTATATACAGGGGAGATACATCCTCATATACCGGGGGGATACATCCTTATATACCAGGGGGATACATCCTTATATACAGGGGGGATACATCCTTATATACAGGGGATACATCCTTATATACCGGAGGGATACATCCTTATATACAGGGGGGATACATCCTTATATACCGGGGATACATCCTTATATACCGGGGGGATACATCCTTATATACAGGGGGGATACATCCTTATATACCGGGGGGATACATCCTTATATACCGGGGGGATACATCCTTATATACCGGGGATACAACCTTAAATACCGGGGATACATCCTTATATACCGGGGATACATCCTTATATACCGG
The DNA here is from genome assembly GCF_027789765.1 of Dendropsophus ebraccatus. Taxonomy (NCBI): domain Eukaryota; kingdom Metazoa; phylum Chordata; class Amphibia; order Anura; family Hylidae; genus Dendropsophus; species Dendropsophus ebraccatus. Next base: position 217,897,361 of record NC_091455.1, on the reverse strand, counting down.
GGAGATACATCCTTATATACAGGGAATACATCCTTATATACCGGGGAGATACATCCTTATATACCGGGGAGATACATCCTTATATACCGGGGGGATACATCCTTATATACCGGGGATACATCCTTATATACAGGGGGGATACATCCTTATATACAGGGGAGATACATCCTTATATACCGGGGATACATCCTTATATACCGGGGGGATACATCCTTATATACAGGGGGGATACATCCTTACATACAGGGGATACATCCTTATATACAGGAGATACATCCTTATATACAGGGGAGATACATCCTTATATACCGGGGAGATACATCCTTATATACCGGGGAGATACATCCTTATATACCGGGGAGATACATCCTTATACATGGGAGATACATCCTTATATACCGGGGATACAACCTTATATACCGGGGGGATACATCCTTATATACCGGGGGGGGGATACATCCTTATATACAGGGGATACATCCTTATATACAGGGGAGATACATCCTTATATACCGGGGAGATACATCCTTATATACCGGGGATACATCCTTATATACCGGGGAGATACATCCTTATATACAGGGGGGATACATCCTTATATACCGGGGATACATCCTTATATACAGGGGGGATACATCCTTATATACAGGGGAGATACATCCTTATATACCGGGGATACATCCTTATATACCGGGGGGATACATCCTTATATACAGGGGGGATACATCCTTATATACCGGGGATACAACCTTATATACTGGGGATACATCCTTATATACCGGGGGGATACATCCTTATATACAGGGGGGATACATCCTTATATACAGGGGGGATACATCCTTATATACCGGGGGGATACATCCTTATATACCGAGGGGATACATCCTTATATACCGGGGAGATACATCCTTATATACAGGAGATACATCCTTATATACCGGGGAGATACATCCTTATATACAGGGAATACATCCTTATATACCGGGGAGATACATCCTTATATACCGGGGGGATACATCCTTATATACCGGGGATACATCCTTATATACAGGGGGGATACATCCTTATATACCGGGGATACATCCTTATATACAGGGGAGATACATCCTTATATAAAGGTTTGCCTGCAGGTATTGGTGGTTGGAGCTGCAGGTGTTGTTGGTGGTGGTGGTGGAGCTGAAGGTATTGGTGGTGGGGTGGAGCTGAAGGTATTGGTGGAGCTGCAGGTGTTGGTGGTGGTGGAGCTGCAGGTGTTGGTGGTGGTGGAGCTGCAGGTGTTGGTGGTGGTGGAGCTGCAGGTGTTGGTGGTGGTGGAGCTGCAGGTGTTGGTGGTGGTGGAGCTGCAGGTGTTGGTGGTGGTGGAGCTGCAGGTATTGGTGGTGGTGGAGCTGCAGGTGTTGGTGGGGGGGAGCTGCAGGTGTTGGTGGGGGGGAGCTGCAGGTGTTGGTGGTGATGGGGGAGCTGCAGGTGTTGGTGGGGGGGGTGGAGCTGCAGGTGTTGGTGGTGGTGGGGGTGGAGCTGCAGGTGTTGGTGGTGGTGGAGCTGCAGGTGTTGGTGGTGGTGGAGCTGCAGGTGTTGGTGGTGGTGGAGCTGCAGGTGTTGGTGGTGGTGGTGGAGCTGCAGGTGTTGGTGGTGGAGCTGCAGGTATTGGTGGTGGTGGTGGTGGAGCTGCAGGTATTGGTGGTGGTGGTGGTGGAGCTGCAGGTATTGGTGGTTGTGGGGGGAGCTGCAGGTGTTGGTGGTGGTGGGGGGAGCTGCAGGTGTTGGTGGTGGTGGGGTGGAGCTGTAGGTGGTGGTGGGGGGGTGGTGTGGAGCTGCCGGTATTGGTGGTGGAGCTGCAGGTATTGGTGGTGGTGGTGGAGCTGCAGGTATTGGTGGGGGGGTGGAAGCTGCAGGTGTTGGTGGGTGGAGCTGCAGGTGGTGGTGGTGGTGGTGGAGCTGCAGGTATTGGTGGTGGGGTGGAGCTGCAGGTGTTTGTGGTGCTTGGGGGGCTGCAGGTATTGGTGGTGGTTGTGGAGCTGCAGGTGTTGGTGGTGGGGGGGGGTGTGGAGCTGCAGGTGTTGGTGGTGGTATTGGTGGTGTTGGTGGTGGTGGAGCTGCAGGTGTTGGTGGTGGTGGAGCTGCAGGTATTGGTGGGGGGGGGAGCTGCAGGTGGTGGTGGGGGGGGGAGCTGCAGGTGGTGGTGGTGGAGCTGCAGGTATTGGTGGTGGTGGTGGAGCTGCAGGTGTTGGGGTGTGTGTGGAGCTGCAGGTATTGGTGGTGGTGGGGGGAGCTGCAGGTGTTGGTGGTGGTGCAGCTGCAGGTGTTGGTTGGAGGAGCTGCAGGTGTTGGAGCTGCAGGTGTTGGTGGAGCTGCAGGTGTTGGTGGTGGTGGAGCTGCAGGTATTGGTGGTGGTGGAGCTGCAGGTGTTGGTGGTGGTGGAGCTGCAGGTATTGGTGGTGGTGGAGCTGCAGGTGTTGGTGGAGCTGCAGGTGTTGGTGGTGGGTGGGTTGCGGAGCTGCAGGTGTTGGTGGTGGTGGAGCTGCAGGTGTTGGTGGGGGGGGTGGAGCTGCAGGTGTTGGTGGTGATGGGGGAGCTGCAGGTGTTGGTGGGGGGGGTGGAGCTGCAGGTGTTGGTGGTGGTGGAGCTGCAGGTGTTGGTGGGGGGGGTGGAGCTGCAGGTGTTGGTGGTGGTGGAGCTGCAGGTGTTGGTGGTAATGGGGGAGCTGCAGGTGTTGGTGGTGGAGCTGCAGGTATTGGTGGTGGTGGAGCTGCTGGTATTGGTGGTGGTGGAGCTGCAGGTGTTGGTGGTGGTGGAGCTGCAGGTGTTGGTGGTGGTGGAGCTGCAGGTGTTGGTGGTGGTGGAGCTGCAGGTGTTGGTGGTGGAGCTGCCGGTATTGGTGGTGGTGGGGGAGCTGCAGGTGTTGGTGGTGGTGGAGCTGCAGGTGTTGGTGGTGGTGGAGCTGCAGGTATTGGTGGTGGTGGAGCTGCAGGTATTGGTGGTGGTGGAGCTGCAGGTGTTGGTGGTGGAGCTGCAGGTATTGGTGGTGGTGGAGCTGCTGGTATTGGTGGTGGTGGAGCTGCAGGTGTTGGTGGTGGAGCTGCCGGTATTGGTGGTGGTGGGGGAGCTGCAGGTGTTGGTGGTGGGGGAGCTGCAGGTGTTGGTGGTGGTGGTGGAGCTGCAGGTATTGGTGGTGGTGGTGGTGGTGGAGCTGTAGGTGTTGGTGGTGGAGCTGCAGGTGTTGGTGGTGGTGGAGCTGCAGGTATTGGTGGTGGTGGAACTGCAGGTATTGGTGGTGGTGGTGGTGGAGCTGCAGGTATTGGTGGTGGTGGGGGAGCTGCAGGTGTTGGTGGTGGTGGAGCTGCAGGTGTTGGTGGTGGTGGAGCTGCAGGTATTGGTGGTGGTGGTGGTGGAGCTGCAGGTGTTGGTGGTGGGGGAGCTGCAGGTGTTGGTGGTGGTGGAGCTGCAGGTGGTGGTGGGGGAGCTGCAGGTGTTGGTGGTGGGGGAGCTGCAGGTGTTGGTGGTGGTGGAGCTGCAGGTGTTGTTGGTGGTGGTGGTGGAGCTGCAGGTGTTGGTGGTGGAGCTGCAGGTGTTGGTGGTGGTGGGGTGGAGCTGAAGGTATTGGTGGAGCTGCAGGTGTTGTTGGTGGTGGTGGAGCTGCAGGTGTTGGTGGTGGTGGAGCTGCAGGTGTTGGTGGTGGAGCTGCAGGTGTTGGTGGTGGTGGGGGAGCTGCAGGTGTTGGTGGTGGGGGAGCTGCAGGTGTTGGTGGTGGTGGAGCTGCAGGTGTTGTTGGTGGTGGTGGTGGAGCTGCAGGTGTTGGTGGTGGTGGAGCTGCAGGTGTTGGTGGTGGTGGGGTGGAGCTGAAGGTATTGGTGGAGCTGCAGGTGTTGGTGGTGGTGGAGCTGCAGGTGTTGGTGGTGGAGCTGCAGGTGTTGGTGGTGGTGGGGTGGAGCTGAAGGTATTGGTGGAGCTGCAGGTGTTGGTGGTGGAGCTGCAGGTGTTGGTGGTGGTGGAGCTGCAGGTGTTGGTGGTGGTGGAGCTGCAGGTGTTGGTGGTGGTGGAGCTGCAGGTATTGGTGGTGGTGATGGGGGAGCTGCAGGTGTTGGTGGTGGTGGAGCTGCAGGTGTTGGTGGTGGAGCTGCAGGTGTTGGTGGTGGTGGAGCTGCAGGTGTTGGTGGTGGAGCTGCAGGTGTTGGTGGTGGTGGAGCTGCAGGTGTTGGTGGTGGAGCTGCAGGTGTTGGTGGTGGTGGAGCTGCAGGTGTTGGTGGTGGTGGAGCTGCAGGTGTTGGTGGTGGTGGAGCTGCAGGTATTGGTGGTGGTGATGGGGGAGCTGCAGGTGTTGGTGGTGGTGGAGCTGCAGGTGTTGGTGGTGGAGCTGCAGGTGTTGGTGGTGGTGGAGCTGCAGGTGTTGGTGGTGGAGCTGCAGGTGTTGGTGGTGGTGGAGCTGCAGGTGTTGGTGGTGCGGGGGAGGGGGGGTCTCTTCCCAGAATCAGTATGGGCTCGGGTTTGGTCGGGATCAGGATCCGTCACCTCCGCACACAGGATGGTAAATATTTGTTGTCAGTGAATGAGGAGAAGATGAGAAGTGACAGGAAGCTTTGTGTGTGCGGAGGGGAGCGGCTGTAACCAGGATGTCAGGATCCCCCCCACCGCTCCTAACAATCCCCCTGTCACAGCACATCATGCCCCCCGCAGAGGCATCACCATCACTGCAACCCCCACAGGAGCAGACCGCTGTAACCTGGGTATATATTGTATATAATTATATATGTACAGCTGGTATAACCTGGGTATATACTGTATATAATTATATATGTACAGCTGGTATAACCTTGGTATATACTGTATATAATTATATATGTACAGCTGGTATAACCTGGGTATATACTGTATATAATTATATATGTACAGCCGGTATAACCTGGGTATGTTCTGTATGTAATTATATATGTTCAGCTGGTATAACCTGGGGATCTCCTGTATATAATTATATATGTACTGCTGGTATAACCTGGGTATATACTGTACATAAATATATATATGTACAGCCGGTATAACCTGGGTATGTTCTGTATGTAATTATATATGTACAGCTGGTATAACCTGGGTATATACTGTATATAATTATATATGTACAGCTGGAATAACCAGGGGATCTCCTGTATATAATTATATATGTACTGCTGGTATAACCTGGGTATATACTGTATATAATATATATGTACAGCTGGTATAACCTGGGTATACACTGTATATAATATATATGTACTGCTGGTATAACCTGGGAATATACTGTATATAATATATATGTACAGCTGGTATAACCTGGGTATATACTGTATATAATTATATATGTACAGCCGGTATAACCTGGGTATATACTGTATATAATTATATATGTACAGCTGGTATAACCTGGGTATATACTGTATATAATTATATATGTACTGCTGGAATAACCAGGGGATCTCCTGTATATAATTATATATGTACTGCTGGTATAACCTGGGTATATACTGTATATAATTATATATGTACAGCTGGTATAACCTGGGTATATACTGTATATAATATATATGTACAGCTGGTATAACCTGAGTATATACTGTATATAATTATATATGTACTGCTGGTATAACCTGGGTATATACTGTATATAATTATATATGTACAGCTGGTATAACCTGGGTATATACTGTATATAATTATATATGTACTGCTGGTATAACCTGGGTATATACTGTATATAATTATATATATACAGCTGGTATAACCTGAGTATATACTGTATATAATATATATGTACAGCTGGTATAACCTGGGTATATACTGTATATAATATATATGTACAGCTGGTATAACCTGGGTATATACTGTATATAATTATATATGTACTGCTGGAATAACCAGGGGATCTCCTGTATATAATTATATATGTACTGCTGGTATAACCTGGGTATATACTGTATATAATTATATATGTACAGCTGGTATAACCTGGGTATATACTGTATATAATATATATGTACAGCTGGTATAACCTGAGTATATACTGTATATAATTATATATGTACTGCTGGTATAACCTGGGTATATACTGTATATAATTATATATATACAGCTGGTATAACCTGAGTATATACTGTATATAATATATATGTACAGCTGGTATAACCTGGGTATATACTGTATATAATATATATGTACAGCTGGTATAACCTATATGCAGTGTCCTAGGATTTGCTGATACGTCGTGCCTCCATCCTACCCTCTGCAGGTTTCCAGCCTCAGATGCTTCCCGATTCCCGCCATGTTTCTCCGCAGGGAGATGTTCTTCCTCCTCCAGACATCGCTGATCCTCAGGCCCCTACACGTTGGCTCTTAACCAATTGGCTCTGATTTGTTTTATTACTTGTCTACAGCTGTTTACATTGTTTTTTTTTTCTCAGCTGGCTTTCCAGTTTGTATTGGAAACCAAATTGACTATAGGGGTTGAGTGGAATCGTTTTGGTTGCTAGTTTATGTCTATGGGCAGTATGGAGAACATTATACAGCAGGACTGAGCAGTGCCATCTGTAAAACCATCAGCAGGGCTGATATAACACTAAAGCTTTCTGCAGCCTCTGTCTGTATGACTTCTTTCTCCTCTCTCTCTATAGACTTGTAGAAACAATATGGAGGACATTACAGAGCAATGCGGAGCAGTGTCGTCTGTGAATCTACCATGGTGGGGAGATATAACACCTAAGCTTTTAGCAGCTTCTCTTACTTTGCAGCCTCCCCCTCCCCTTTCTATAGACTTATATGGACAGTGTGTAGGACATTAAAGGGGAACATCACGCAGAGATAAAAAAAAAAAAAAAAATTAACCTGCTGCAGAAGCATAAAGCATTACTTACCTATCTATCCCAGTTTTGAAACTACCACAAATCCATTTGTTTTTGGGTCATTGTGTTCTGTATTGTGTTTCTGTACTTCCTGGTTGAGCAGTTGTACACAGTACTACAGGTTCCAGAATGCATTGCTTTCCCTCAGCTATTTATCACTGTCCCTCACCCTGCCCATTCCCCGCACAAATCTGTAGCAGAACATCTAGGCTGTGTTCACACATTGCAGTTTCAGGCTGGGTTTACACGCTGTAACTGTGCGGCTGTATTTTTTATGCGGCTGTAAATGTGCGGATGAAACTCCGGCCGTGGGAAAAAATAGACATGCGGCTGAAAACATACGGTCATTTACTTGGAAATCTGGTTCAACTAAAAATAACAAATAAAATCTTAAGAAAGTGATGGAAACACCTCTGGATGCATCTGGGAAAGCAGGGAAACAGTTTACATGAATTGCTATTACCGGGGTTTGCGATCCTCTGCACTAATGCCGATGTCTCTCATGGTTAATATATTAAATTAATAAAACACATTTTCGTTGTAATAAAGTCCCTTTCATTGGTCAATAATTAAATTCTAACGAATCCATCATTTTGCAATTAAATATACTGTTAAAATAAATAGATATATAAATAAATGTATATTTATATATATAATTATTTTTTGACAGTATATTTAATTGCACAATGATGGATTCGTTAGAATTAAATTATTGACCAACGAAACTGATTTTATTTCATCGAAAATGTGTTTTATTCATTAAATATTAATTAGTACAGGAAGCTCCATAAGCCGTTAATTCATATTGCCGGTAATAGAGCTTTCTGTACTAATCATCACTTTACTTTAATGAAAACATCAAATGTTTCTTCTAATTATGTTATGACAATAGCATTATTAGAAGAAGCATTTAGAATTATATGTGCGCTCAGCTGATTGGCTGTTCGGCTGACCGTACATATAATTAGCCGGTCCGCAGCACAGTGACTTCATTGTGCTGCGGACCAGCGAAGAGACAACATCGGGGTGAGTATACAGCTCTCCCCACCCCCTCCCCAGCACTGCACCCCTCCCAGCAAGGAAGGAGGGGTCACTTAACCCCTTCCTTGCTGGGATGGGTGCAGTCTGACATCAGTCTGGCCCCCAGGGGGTTAAGGGGGATACAATACATCCTCCCTTAACCCCTTGGGGGTCAGACTGTAAGCAGCGATCTGTAAAGATGCTGCATACTGTAAGGAGCACAACACCGCTCACAATGATGGGTGTTGTGCTCCTGTTTGTGTGTTTTTTGTGTGTTTCTCCCTTTTTGTTTTTCAGATATCGGTATCCTGTGGATTACGTCGGATTCCGTGGACTACGTCGATGACCAGTGGTTGTTCTTTGAATTTTTTTAATAAAATGGTCAATGAGGGGTGTGGGGGTGTTTTTATTTGAATAAAAAAATTTTTTAACTTGTGTCTTGTCTTTATTTCTTTACTTTATAGACTTAGTAGTGGAAGCCGTCTAATAGACGGAATCCATTACTAAGTTGGGGCCTAGTGTTAGCCGGTATAAAATGGCTAACACTAACCCCCTATTATTACCCCAGTACCCAATGCCACCAGGGGTACTGGGAAGAGCCGGGTGCCAGTGGTCCCGGAGCGTCAATATTGGCGCTCCTGGACCGGGCGGCAGCAGGCTGGTAAGATTTAGGCTGGGGAGGGCCTAAACCAATGGCTCTTCCCACCCTGGTGTTACCAGGCTGCTGTCGCTTGGTTTTTAACCCGGCTGGTTATAAAAATAGGGGGGACCCTATGCGGTTTTTTTAAATTATTTTTTATTTAAAAAAAAATCCCGCATAGGGTCCCCCCTATTTTTATAACCAGCCGGGTTAAAAACCAAACGACAGCAGCCTGGTAACACCAGGGTGGGAAGAGCCATTGGTTTAGGCCCTCCCCAGCCTAAATCTTACCAGCCTGCTGCCGCCCGGTCCCGGAGCGTCAATATTGGCGCTCCGGGACCACTGGCACCCGGCTCTTCCCAGTACCCCTGGTGGCATTGGGTACTGGGGTAATAATAGGGGGTTAGTGTTAGCCATTTTATACCGGCTAACACTAGGCCCCGACTTAGTAATGGATTCCGTCTATTAGACGGCTCCCACTACTAAGTCTATAAAGTAAAGAAATAAAGACAAGACACAAGTTTAAAATATTTTTTTATTCAAATAAAAACACCCCCACACCCCTCATTGACCATTTTATTAAAAAAATTCAAAGAACAACCGCTGGTCATCGACGTAGTCCACGGAATCCAACGTAATCCCCAGGATACCGATATCTGAAAAACAAAAAGGGAGAAACACACAAAAAACACACAAACAGGAGCACAACACCCATCATTGTGAGCGGTGTTGTGCTCCTTACAGTATGCAGCATCTTTACAGATCGCTGCTTACAGTCTGGCCCCCAAGGGGTTAAGGGAGGATGTATTGTATCCCCCTTAACCCCCTGGGGGCCAGACTGATGTCAGACTGCACCCAATCAGCTGAGCGCACATATAATTCTAAATGTTTCTTCTAATAATGCTATTGTGATAACATAATTAGAAGAAACATTTGATGTTTTAATTAAAGTAAAGTGATGATTAGTACAGAAAGCTCTATTACCGGCAATATGAATTAACGGCTTATGGAGCTTCCTGTACTAATTAATATTTAATTAATAAAACACATTTTCGTGGAAATAAATTCTGTTTCGTTGGTCAATAATTTAATTCTAACGAATCCATCATTGTGCAATTCAATATACTGTCAAAAAATAAATATATAGATAAATATACATTTATTTATATATCTATTTTTTTTAACAGTATATTTAATTGCAAAATGATGGATTCGTTAGAAATAAATTATTGACCAACGAAAGGGACTTTATTATAAAGAGAATGTGTTTTATTAATTTAATATATTAACTATTAGAGGCATCGGCATTCGGCATCATTGCCGGCTATTTTTGAAGTACTCCGTACGGACCGCCTGTCAATCCACGGCCGCATGTTCAGCCGCAAACAATGGTCTTGTTCATTTTTTACGGGTCCGTTTACGATAGGGCCGTAGATTCAGACATAGTGTGCACTGTGCAGCCGCATATCCTATACTTCCAAGCATACACAAGAACCACCAAAAATACCGCCGCACAATTACAGCCGCAAATACAGCTGCACTGTTACAACGTGTGAACCGAGCCTCATTGTGTTAGTGAATAATTTGCAGTAATTTATAATTTCATTGTCTCCCCCACACAGCACGCTGTATTCTCTACCTGTAACACCACACACAGCACACTGTATTCTCTACCTGTAACACCACACAGCACACTGTATTCTCTACCTGTAACACCACACACAGCACACTGTATTCTCTACCTGTAACACCACACAGCACTGTATTCTCTACCTGTAACACCACACAGCACTGTATTCTCTACCTGTAACACCACACAGCACGCTGTATTCTCTACCTGTAACACCACACAGCACCCTGTATTCCCTACCTGTAACACCACACAGCACTGTATTCTCTACCTGTAACACCACACAGCACTGTATTCTCTACCTGTAACACCACACAGCATGCTGTATTCTCTACCTGTAACACCACACAGAACTGTATTCTCTACCTGTAACACCACACAGCACGCTGTATTCTCTACCTGTAACACCACACAGCACTGTATTCTCTACCTGTAACACCACACAGCACGCTGTATTCCCTACCTGTAACACCACACTGTATTCTCTACCTGTAACACCACACAGCACTGTATTCTCTACCTGTAACACCACACAGCACACTGTATTCTCTACCTGTAACACCACACAGCACCCTGTATTCTCTACCTGTAACACCACACAGCACTGTATTCTCTACCTGTAACACCACACAGCACACTGTATTCTCTACCTGTAACACCACACAGCACCCTGTATTCCCTACCTGTAACACCACACTGTATTCTCTACCTGTAACACCACACAGCACTGTATTCTCTACCTGTAACACCACACAGCACACTGTATTCTCTACCTGTAACACCACACAGCACCCTGTATTCTCTACCTGTAACACCACACAGCACTGTATTCTCTACCTGTAACACCACACAGTGCACTGTATTCTCTACCTGTAACAGCACACTGTATTCCCTACCTGTAACACCACACAGCACACTGTATTCTCTACCTGTAACACCACACAGCACGCTGTATTCTCTACCTGTAACACCACACAGCACTGTATTCTCTACCTGTAACACCACACAGCACACTGTATTCTCTACCTGTAACACCACACAGCACGCTGTATTCTCTACCTGTAACACCACACTGCACTGTATTCTCTACCTGTAACACCACACAGCACGCTGTATTCTCTACCTGTAACACCACACAGCACGCTGTATTCTCTACCTGTAACACCACACAGCACACTGTATCATCTACCTGTAACACCACACAGCACACTGTATCATCTACCTGTAACACCACACAGCACGCTGTATTCTCTACCTGTAACACCACACAGCACACTGTATTCTCTACCTGTAACAGCACTGTATTCTCTGCCTGTAACACCACACAGCACCCTGTATTCTCTGCCTGTAACACCACACAGCACCCTGTATTCTCTACCTGTAACACCACACAGCACACTGTATTCTCTACCTGTAACACCACACAGCACTGTATTCTCTACCTGTAACACCACACAGCACTGTATTCTCTACCTGTAACACCACACAGCACGCTGTATTCTCTACCTGTAACACCACACAGCACTGTATTCCCTACCTGTAACACCACACAGCACTGTATTCTCTGCCTGTAACACCACACAGCACCCTGTATTCTCTACCTGTAACACCACACAGCACACACTATTCTCTACCTGTAACACCACACAGCACGCTGTATTCTCTACCTGTAACACCACACAGAACTGTATTCTCTACCTGTAACACCACACAGCACCCTGTATTCTCTACCTGTAACACCACACAGCACGCTGCATTCTCTACCTGTAACACCACACAGCACGCTGTATTCTCTACCTGTAACACCACACAGAACTGTATTCTCTACCTGTAACACCACACAGCACCCTGTATTCTCTACCTGTAACACCACACAGCACACTGTATTCTCTACCTGTAACACCACACAGCACACTATTCTCTACCTGTAACACCACACAGCACACTGTATTCTCTACCTGTAACACCACACAGCACGCTGTATTCTCTACCTGTAACACCACACAGCACTGTATTCTCTACCTGTAACACCACACAGCGCGCTGTATTCTCTACCTGTAACACCACACAGCACTGTATTCTCTACCTGTAACACCACACAGCACACTGTATTGTCTACCTGTAACACCACACAGCACTGTATTCTCTACCTGTAACACCACACAGCACACTGTATTCTCTACCTGTAACACCACACAGCGCGCTGTATTCTCTACCTGTAACACCACTGTATTCTCTACCTGTAACACCACACAGCACCCTGTATTCTCTACCTGTAACACCACACAGCACTGTATTCTCTACCTGTAACACCACACAGCACACTGTATTCTCTACCTGTAACACCACACAGCACTGTATTCCCTACCTGTAACACCACACAGCACTGTATTCCCTACCTGTAACACCACACAGCACTGTATTCTCTACCTGTAACACCACACAGCACTGTATTCTCTACCTGTAACACCACACAGCACGCTGTATTCTCTACCTGTAACACCACACAGCGCGCTGTATTCTCTACCTGTAACACCACACAGCGCGCTGTATTCTCTACCTGTAACACCACACAGCACACTGTATTCTCTACCCGTAACACCACACAGCACACTGTATTCTCTACCTGTAACACCACACAGCGCTGTATTCTCTACCTGTAACACCACACAGCACGCTGTATTCTCTACCTGTAACACCACACAGCACTGTATTCTCTACCTGTAACACCACACAGCACTCTGTATTCTCTACCTGTAACACCACACAGCACTGTATTCTCTACCTGTAACACCACACAGCACTGTATTCTCTACCTGTAACACCACACAGCACACTGTATTCTCTACCTGTAACACCTCACAGCACGCTGTATTCTCTACCTGTAACACCACACAGCATGCTGTATTCTCTACCTGTAACACCACACAGCACACTGTATTCTCTACCTGTAACACCACACAGCACGCTGTATTCTCTACCTGTAACACCTCACAGCACGCTGTATTCTCTACCTGTAACACCACACAGCATGCTGTATTCTCTACCTGTAACACCACACAGCATGCTGTATTCTCTACCTGTAACACCACACAGCATGCTGTATTCTCTGCCTGTAACACCACACAGCACCCTGTATTCTCTACCTGTAACACCACACAGCACACTGTATTCTCTACCTGTAACACCACACAGCACTGTATTCTCTACCTGTAACACCACACAGCACTGTATTCTCTACCTGTAACACCACACAGCACGCTGTATTCTCTACCTGTAACACCACACAGCACTGTATTCTCTACCTGTAACACCACACAGCACACTGTATTCTCTGCCTGTAACACCACACAGCACCCTGTATTCTCTACCTGTAACACCACACAGCACACACTATTCTCTACCTGTAACACCACACAGCACGCTGTATTCTCTACCTGTAACACCACACAGAACTGTATTCTCTACCTGTAACACCACACAGCACCCTGTATTCTCTACCTGTAACACCACACAGCACGCTGCATTCTCTACCTGTAACACCACACAGCACACTATTCTCTACCTGTAACACCACACAGTACGCTGTATTCTCTACCTGTAACACCACACAGCACGCTGTATTCTCTACCTGTAACACCACACAGCACTGTATTCTCTACCTGTAACACCACACAGCGCGCTGTATTCTCTACCTGTAACACCACACAGCACTGTATTCTCTACCTGTAACACCACACAGCACACTGTATTGTCTACCTGTAACACCACACAGCACTGTATTCTCTACCTGTAACACCACACAGCACACTGTATTCTCTACCTGTAACACCACACAGCGCGCTGTATTCTCTACCTGTAACACCACTGTATTCTCTACCTGTAACACCACACAGCACCCTGTATTCTCTACCTGTAACACCACACAGCACTGTATTCTCTACCTGTAACACCACACAGCACACTGTATTCTCTACCTGTAACACCACACAGCACTGTATTCCCTACCTGTAACACCACACAGCACTGTATTCCCTACCTGTAACACCACACAGCACTGTATTCTCTACCTGTAACACCACACAGCACTGTATTCTCTACCTGTAACACCACACAGCACGCTGTATTCTCTACCTGTAACACCACACAGCGCGCTGTATTCTCTACCTGTAACACCACACAGCGCGCTGTATTCTCTACCTGTAACACCACACAGCACTGTATTCTCTACCTGTAACACCACACAGCACACTGTATTCTCTACCTGTAACACCACACAGCGCTGTATTCTCTACCTGTAACACCACACAGCACGCTGTATTCTCTACCTGTAACACCACACAGCACTGTATTCTCTACCTGTAACACCACACAGCACTCTGTATTCTCTACCTGTAACACCACACAGCACTGTATTCTCTACCTGTAACACCACACAGCACTGTATTCTCTACCTGTAACACCACACAGCACACTGTATTCTCTACCTGTAACACCTCACAGCACGCTGTATTCTCTACCTGTAACACCACACAGCATGCTGTATTCTCTACCTGTAACACCACACAGCACACTGTATTCTCTACCTGTAACACCTCACAGCACGCTGTATTCTCTACCTGTAACACCACACAGCACGCTGTATTCTCTACCTGTAACACCACACAGCACACTGTATTCTCTACCTGTAACACCACACAGCACACTGTATTCTCTACCTGTAACACCTCACAGCACGCTGTATTCTCTACCTGTAACACCACACAGCATGCTGTATTCTCTACCTGTAACACCACACAGCACGCTGTATTCTCTACCTGTAACATCACACAGCACGCTGTATTCTCTACCTGTAACACCACACAGCACTGTATTCTCTACCTGTAACACCACACAGCACTGTACTCTCTACATGTAACACCACACAGCACCCTATATTCTCTACCTGTAACACCACACAGCACGCTGCATTCTCTACCTGTAACACCACACAGCACTGTATCATCTACCTGTAACACCACACAGTACACTGTATTCTCTACCTGTAACACCACACAGCACACTGTATTGTCTACTTGTAATGCTGATCTTGGAATAAAGTAAAGAACATTTTGAATTTATTTCCTTTTCATCTCCATGCACATATTATGATTGCGCATCCTTTATCTGTGAAGTTGAGCCGCACAATAAGGACTTTATGCAATATTATCTTACATGGGATATACTGTTTATGCCTTGTTTTTTGTCTCCAGGTGGGACTGGCAGTTCCGGCTCTCATCTGTATAGCATCATTTACTTGTGTTATTGCATCATTTTTGTGAAAGTGCTGCAGTATTGCAATGACACTCGAGCATGTGTTAACATAGACCTTCTGCACACTACACACTTCTGCACAATCAGTGAAGTTGCATCAGCTTCTTCTGGCTGGTCAGAGATGGTGGATCACTCAGGGGATTGGGGGATCTAATTCCGCCTCCAGTGACATCACAGCCTGCTCCCTATCTGCACCATCAGCCTGTGCTCAGCAAATACACACACACTGTGAGACACAGGCATGGAAGATTTGTCTCCTAACGGAGGAGAGCAGTGGGAGCAGGAGACAATGTGGATTAGCAAAGGGGCCATTTTTTCTTCACTTCATGGATTTCTATCAGCTACCAGTGTGGCAGAACCACACCGATACTGTAATATATTATATAGACATATCTATAGAACTTTTAACAAAAAAAATTAAAGTTTTCCTTATGCGGAGTTACCCTTTAAGCTTAGAAACTACCGTCAGGCAGGGAGATGCGGGCACATAATAAGGAATGCATACCTAGCCATGTGTGCATGTGACTGTAGCACAGTCTTTCTGAGAGCATGTGGAGCAGTCAGCAGGAGGCGGTCACTATCTGTGCACACAAGACTCGTGTAGAGCGGTCACTATCTGTGCACACAAGACTCGTGTAGAGCGGTCACTATCTGCGCACACAGGACTCGTGTAGAGCGGTCACTATCTGCGCACACAGGACTCGTGTAGAGCGGTCACTATCTGTACACACAAGACTCGTGTAGAGCGGTCACTATCTGTGCACACAAGACTCGTGTAGAGCGGTCACTATCTGTGCACACAAGACTCGTGTAGAGCGGTCACTATCTGTGCACACAGGACTCGTGTAGAGCGGTCACTATCTGTGCACACAGGACTCGTGTAGAGCGGTCACTATCTGTGCACACAGGACTCGTGTAGAGCGGTCACTATCTGTACACACAAGACTTGTGTAGAGCGGTCAACAGGCGGCAGTGACTATCCACACACGATTCGCGTAGAGCGGTCAGCAGGGGGCGATGACTATCCACACACAGGACTCATGTAGAGCGGTCAGGAGGGAACGGTCACTTTGCAAAAACACAGAAGAGCGGGCAACATGTTTTATTATCCTGAGGATAAGGACAGGCGAGTTGAATGTACCACCCCGAGCAGAGTCTGCTGAGCGGGACAGGTGGGCTCGCCGCTGGGTGGAGCACCCCCTCCTGGTCACCAGCAGCAGATGAAGCATCATATTACCATAAAATCTAATATCATAAAAATAAATATAATCCGCTCCAGCACTTCAGGTAATGTGTCCATAACCCAGAAGTCCAGGGCACCATGGGCGAGAGGACGGCCACGACAAGCCCGGCATCAGTCCATAGAACCTTCCCCAAGATCACAAGGAGCCTCTACTCACTGGGCTTGGCCAGATATTCCTTGTACATAGAGTACAGCACACCTGGAAGAGAGAAGGACATTGTCATACAGAGATGGCAAGACAGCCAACCGAGACCCACCACCACCAGTCACTACAGAGATGGCGAAACATCTAACTGAACACCCACTGAGAACCCCACCACTGGTCACTTCAGAGGAGATGAGAAGTCCAGACACCAAACACCGGTCACTACAGAATAGACAAGGTATCCAACCAATCATCTCCTTGGTAGTGACCAATGAGGGGGTCCTTGGTTAGATGCCACGTCATCTGTCGCAATCTGTATTTGATGGGTTGGTGGGGGAAGAGGAATCTACCCAAGCACACCCAACATCAGAGAGACAGTTTAACATCTAACCAAGGACCCCAACACTGGTTACTAAAGAGATGGCGAGCCATCAACCTCAGCACCCCGACCAACCCCTATACCATGGCCACTACAGAGATGGCGAGATCTGTAACCTTAGACCCCCAACAACGATCACTACAAATGAGAAGAGGAGCCCCTCCACCACTGGTAACTACAGAGACCACAAAATGTCTAATAGAGGACCCAACACTGGTCACTACAGAGATGGTGAGGAGTCTACCCGAACATCCCCAACACTGGTCACCCTTCCATCACTAGTGACCCCACCCAAATCACTGGGCACTAGCTACCCCCCCCCCCCACACTCACCACAAGTCATTGCACCGACCACAAATCCCTGCGCCCCGACTCGCATGTGTATGAGGTGGACGGACATCTTGGTGTCTCCTCGATATCTCAGCTTGTAGAGTCCATAAGCCACAACTGCAGCAAATCCGGCAATGCCTAAAACACAGAAGAGCAGTCACCGACACAGCAAAGGTTAACAGGCCAGAGCGGGCCGGAATAGTCATGGGTAACACTCACCCACAGGAACAAACGGGGACTCCCGGGATTTCTTAATCAGCTTTGAGGTCTGAGTCTCGCTGAGCTCGTAGGTGGGGAGGACATCTCCGGTGTTAGAAGCCATGTCTGCCGGAGGAGACAAGAGCCAATCAGAGGATGGATCATGTAACACTGCACTACAGCTCCCCCTGCAGGCCGCTATAGTAATGACATGTGATACCATACAGCTCCCCCCGCCGCTATAGTAATGACATGTGATACCATACAGCTCCCCCCCGCAGGCCGCTTTAGTAATGACATGTGATACCATACAGCTCCCCCCGCAGGCCGCTATAATAATGGCATGTGATCATACACTACAGCTCCCCCTGCAGGCTGCCATAGTAATGACATGTGATATACACTACAGCTGCCCCCGCAGGCTGCCATAGTAATGCAGGAACTGAAGTTTTTCATCACTATGAAGATCTAAATTAAAACATGGCACTCACCCGGTAGTGTATCTTCCTCTTTATTTCAAAGCATTAACAGCTAAAAAAGCCGCAAGGAGCGGGAGCATGGCACATACGTCGTGCGTCGCTGTGACCTTTCGTGTTCAACAGAACACTTCTCTAGCTGGTGATTGACACCATCGCGTCATACTACCCATGGTTAAATACCCCACCCCCTGGGTGACGTAAAAAACGTAGTAAGAACAACATAACACATTAAAAACATTAGGAACACGTGTAACTCGTTCTTATCGTTCATGCCGAGCGGCCCTAAAGCTTCAATGTGAGATATGAGATAAGCCTCTCTTTGCAGGAGTCTGTGGTGTCTGTCTCCTCCATCTTTGCAGACGCCTATCCTTTCCAGAGCCGCAGAGCATTGCGATCTCCATCATGCGCTTCTCTCATGTGAGTAATCATTCTGGCTGACCCTTTTCCTGAGAGAATTGAGTGGCAGTGTTCTCTGAATCTAATGCATACTTGTCTCTTGGTTTTGCCAATATAGAATCTCTGGCATGGACAAAATAATGCATAAACCACATATGTACTTCTACGTGTTATTAATTCTCTCACTCGCCGCTCTTTGCTCCGTCTTCAGACAATTAGTATCAATCATTTTGTTAGTCTGCAATGGTGGCATTTTCTATTCCCTTTCGGTACATTTTTCATTAGCCAAGTCTCTTGTCTCTCTGCACGACTGATCCTTTATACTATCTGCTATTGGCCGATTACGTTTGTCACTATGGGTCTCTGAGCTCTTCTTAGAGTCGTATCACTCTCCAATATGTACCAGAATTTAATTGCATGATTCATTGGTGTCTTTCCAAAAGAAAAACCAAATCTAATTTTCATTTTTAATCTTTTTATACAGTAGTTTCCTCTCTTTTCTGCTCTTCGATATGCCTTTTCTAGAATGTTTTTGGATAATCCCTCTTCTAGTCTGTTCAATAGTTCTTCTGCTTGTCCCTGGTAGCCCTCTGGTTCGCTATTCAGTCTCTTAAAGGGGTATTCCAGGGAAAATCAATAATTTAGCAAAGGAAAGGGTTAACCAAGGTTAACCCTTTCCTAATATACTTACCTGTTGTTTTTTGGCCCCCCAAGGAGATCTCCGGTCCGGTCACATGATCTTGCAGCTCGGAAACTCTTCTCCTTCCGGTTCGGTGACGTCACCACCCGGCCGGCGTCGCTCTCCGTCTCATTAGCAGCAGAGCACTGACTGGCTTGGTGGCGTGCAGCCAATCAGGGTTCAGTGCTCTGCATCCCCACACGTTTCAGAGTGGGGGTCCCCTGAGGCTGCAGTAATTTATCAGGGGACGTCTGGCTCAGTGACGGTCACCAGTTACATGGGCTCTACAGCAGGTGAATGCAGGGTCTGGCGTCAATCACTCCGCAGAACCCCCCCCCTCGTCAGCGATGCCGACCGAGTCCCGGGAGGGGATGCGGCGGGCGGCATTACTTCATTCATAGCTACCAGACACCCGGCTGCCCGCCGCGTCCCTTCCCCCCAGGGACTTAGGGTCGGCATCGGTGGGGAAGTGATGTGTATCGGCTGCTGATCCCCCCGGCCCCCCCTCCCTGTGTCCCTGTCAGAGATCGCTCACCCCCACAGCGTGCTGCTGGCCCCGATCTCTGCACTGGTCTCAGGCACCTAGATCGGGGCCAGCAGCACGCTCCGGGGGTGGGGTGAGCGATCTCTGACAGGGACACAGGGAGGGGGGGGGGGGGAAATCAGCAGCCGATACACATTACTTCCCCACCGATGCCGACCCCGAGTCCCTGGGGGGGGGAAGGGATGCGGTGGGCAGCCGGGTGTCTGGTAGCTATGAATGAAGTAATGCCGCGCGCCACATCCCCTCCCGGGACTCTGTCGGCATCACTGACAGAGGGGGGGGGGGGGGTTCTGCGGAGTGATGATTGACGCCAGACCCCGCATTCACCTGCTGTAGTGCAGTGCTGGCCCATGTAACTGGTGACTGGCACTGAGCCTGACGACCCCTGATAATTTACTGCAGCCTCAGGGGACCCCCACTCTGAAGCGTGTGGGGATGCAGAGCACTGAACCCCGATTGGCTGCACGCTACCAAGCCAGTCAGGGGTCAGTGCTCTGCTGCTAATGGGACGGAGAGCGACGCCGGCTGGGTGACGTCACCGAACCGGAGGGGGAAGAGGATCCGAGCCACAAGATCACGTGACCGGACCGGAGATCTCCTTGGGGGGCCAAAAAACAGGTAAGTATATTAGGAAAGGGTTAACCTTGGTTAACCCTTTCCTTTGCTAAATTATTGATTTTCCCTGGAATACCCCTTTAAGTCTCAATAGTTGTCCGTATGGTATTGCTTGTTTAACTGTCAACGGGTGTGAAATTTTAAAGTGTAAAAGTGTATTGCTCGTAGTTGGCTTTCTATACCCTTCTGTGACAATCTTTCCCTGTTTAATCATTACGTCCAGGAACTCGAGGTTTTGATCCCTGAATTTCCCTGTGAAGGACATGTTCATGGTGTTGGTGGTATTAAGATACAAAAGGAACTCAGTTTACGGACACTTATTGAGACTTGAGACTGAATAGCGAACCAGAGGGCTACCAGGGACAAGCAAAAGAACTATTGAACAGACTAGAAGAGAGGGATTATCCAAAAAACATTCTAGAAAAGGCATATCGAAGAGCAGAAAAGAGAGGAAACTACTGTATAAAAAGATAAAAAATGAAAATCGTGTAGATTTGGTTTTTCTTTTGGAAAGACACCAATGAATCATGCTATTAAAATGCAATTAAATTCTGATACATATTGGAGAGTGATACGACACTAAGAAGAGCTCAGAGACCCATAGTGACAAACGTAATCGGCCAATAGCAGATAGTATAAAGAATCAGTCGTGCAGAGAGACAAGAGACCTGGCTAATGAAAAGTGTACCGAAAGGGAATAGAAAATGTCACCATTGCAGACTAACAATGATTGATACTAATTGTCTGAAGACGGAGCAAAGAGCGGCGAGTGAGAGAATTAATAACACGTAGAAGTACATAGGTGGTTTATGCATTATTTTGTCCATGCCAGAGATTCTATATTGGCAAAACAAAGAGACAAGTATGCATTAGATTCAGAGAACACTGCCACTCAATTCTCTCAGGAAAAGGGTCAGCCAGAATGATTACTCACATGAGAGAAGCGCATGATGGAGATCGCAATGCTCTGCGGCTCTGGAAAGGATGAAATGAACCGTATTCGTGTCCCGGGAGCAGATCGCTACTATCCCTCAGCTTTGTGGACGTGGTCTCATAGCTGTTGGGACAAATTTATGTCTCTCTGCTATAGCAATATACAATAATCTTGGCAGTAAGGGTAATCGCTGCTAAGTATCAGATGGGCTAGGTATCTGTGTACAGGCAATGGGAAATACTTACAGATCAGCCCAGTTAAATCTGACACTGAAACTGCTGCAGGCTTAGCGGCCCGTTAGTCAGTGTTTTTTAGATAGTATTGCTATTATATTGTAGTGAGATACTAACTATTATATTGTAGTGAGATACTAACTACTATCGCAATTGATATGTTTAAAGCCTTCTATTGTGTACGAGACTCAAGAGCGCAGCTCTGGTCCTGCCCGGCAGAGCGGCCGCCACTGCCGGGATTCAGGACCAGTACCAGCGCTAGTTTGATCGGCAAAGTTACACCATCAATTAAAAACCTCTAAACACAACCCTCCACCACCCCGACGTTTCACCACTGTATCGTGGCTTTATCAAGGGCAAACAAGAACTATAGTGACGTGCCGGCAGCCCGTAAAAGCTTTTAAAGGCTTGGCGATAATCAGAAGAAGCTCCCCATTGTTCAAATTCGGCCAGGGAGCTCATAGCTTATGCTAATGGGCCAATAATATGCATGGATTTAATGGTCTATAGGCGGTTCCTGTGGGTATGTCCAGCCTCTCTGCACATGTCAGTGAACTTAGAATTTCTTCAGTCTACAGAGTATGAACTGCGCATGTATCGTGTCTTAGAAGAATTGCGTGTAGGTATCGTAAACTGCGCATGTATCGTGTCTTAGGAGAATTCAGTGTAGGTGTCAGTTACTGCGCATGACACAAGACTTGTCTACAACAGTGTATCTCAGTACATGCCTGTCGCGCATGTCCGAAGACTTAGTTCATTTCGATGCGCTCAGTATATACTTACAGCGCATGACCGAGAACTTGGTTCGTTTTTATGCGTTGTGGTCTCATCCTGCGCATGATTGAAAACTTAGTTTATGGATGGTATTAGGCCAGGAGAGAAGAGGACATTGATGGGACCTATTCTGTTGTCCGTATATCGTTCACCATATCGGTAAGTACATTACTTTGTACTGGCATAACATGACCATTATACCTACTCGTTATAATAGATATTAGATATTGCGCATATACTACATCTTATGCTGTAATCCAGGAACTCTGTATATAGGTAAATATCCATATTTGGAAGAAAAAAAAAAAAAAAAAAAAAACATTAACCCGTTGTGTGCCAAATTGGTCATTGTCAGGGTAGAGTCACTATAGTGTTATGGACGAGTAGTATCGCTACTGAATTTATTTACATTAAACAAGCAGCAAGGTGAAGACCCACATTACTATTAGATGAAAGGTGTGAAGGTGAAACCCTCATTTAGACCCTTCGGGTGCATGCTATCCAGTTTATAGATCCACTTGACCTCTTTTAGAAGAAGGTTACTCAGGTTGCCACCTTGAGGGCCCAAAGTCAATTTACGTAAGCCAAAAAAAAAAAGATGGTGAAAGATGGTGCACAAGTAATCCCCATAGCCGTCCCTCTCACCCGTCTGTAAATAGTGCCATTGAAAGTGAAAATATTGTGTGTCAAGATGACTGATGAGAGTGAAAATATTGTGGTCTTGGTATTGTGTACCCCTTATATTTAGGAAGTGACTGGTGGATTCCAAACCGAGGTCATGGTGATTATTACTGTATAAGGACTCCACGTCCAAACTCACCAAAATTATGATCTGTGACCAAATAGTTTTGAAAAGTGTCTTTGGTGTCGTGTAGATAGGACCGAAGAGTGACAACAAGTGGTCTCAAGATTTTGTCAACATAAATACTACACCCCTCTAAGATTGTTGTTCCCAGAAACAATAGGGCGACCGGGTATGGGTTTGGCTTTCTTGTGCACTTTTGGCAAGGTGTAAAAAGTGGCCCTGGTGGGGTTATAATCAAAAGGACACTTATATTTGTCATTTTTGATCAGATTTTCCTTTTTAGCCTCATTTAAAAGCATTTTTAATTCACCGAGATAAGTCACCGTAGGGTCTCTTCTTAAGACTTGATATGTTTGACGATCGTCCAGGATTTCAGTTCCTGCACTAGCATACATGGCATGAAGATCTGGGGCTACTCGTGTTTTGTGGCCGCCATAGTAAGGACATGTGATAGACAGCTCCCCCCACAGGCCTCCAGAGTAATGACATGTGATATCATACAGCTCCCCCCGCAGGCCGCCATAATAATATGTTCATACACAGGGCAGCTATACACCAGTAACCTGTACATATTCACATGAGAAATGTAAGTTTACATTCATTAGATATGAAGATTTACTGTATATATTACAGAGGAGGCCCCGGTGTACAGTATATATAGGATACAGCCGAGTCCCCGATGTAAATTATATATATATTATATATATATATTTATTATATATATATACATACACACTGTACACCAGGGGCTCTGCTGTATCATAAATATATTAGCACACTAGGGGCTAATTATATATATATATTACACACAGCGCTGCCCACTGGGTATGGCATGGCGGTGCAGAGTGATCGCCTTCCTTATTCACAATCCCTTTTACCCTGTACAAATCTCCCACCTTACCAGCACCAACCCCAGACCATCACATGACCTCCACCATGTATAACAGATGGCGTCAGGCATTCTTCCAGCATCTTCTCATTTCTTCTGCGTCTCACAAACCTTCTTCTTTGTCATCCAAACACCTCAAACTTGGATTCATCCATCGTCCACAACACTTTTTTCCCGTCTTCCTCTGTCCAATATCTGTTCTTTTGCCCATCTTAATCTTTTCTTTTATTGACCAGTCTCAGATATGGCTTTTTCTTTGCCACTCTGCCCTGAAGCCCAAAATCCGGCAGCCGCCTCTTCCCTGTAGATGATGACACTGGTGTTTTGCGGGTACTATTTAAACGGGTGCTCCAGCAGGGAGGAGGTGGCTGAAATAAAAGACGTCAACTTAACTCCCCGGTTCCAGCGGCGGGTCCCGCATCACGGCGCTCCGTTGCCTGGCCGCTTCCGGGTGTCTGACGCCGCCAGAGACGCTACGTGATGCAGGACCCGCCGCTGGAACCGGGGAGGTAAAATGGACGTCTTATTTCAGCCACCTCCTCCCCGGTCCCCCCAAAGAAGTGCCCCCACACTGGAGCACCCCTTTAATAAAGATGACAGTTGGGGACCTGTGAGGCGTCTGTTTCTCAAACTAGAGACTCTAATGTGCTTATCTTCTTGCTTAGTTGTGCAACGCGGCCTCCCACTTCTTTTTCTACTCTGGTTAGAGCCTGTTTGTGCTGTCCTCTGAAGGGAGTAGTACACACCGTTGTAGGAAATCTTCTATTTCTTAGCAATTTCTGGCATGGAATAGCCTTCATTTCTAAGAACAAGAATAGACTGTCGAGTTTCAGATGAAAGTTCTCTTTTTCTGGCCATTTTGAGCGTTTAATTGACCCCACAAATGTGATGCTCCAGAAACACAATCTGCCCAAAGGAAGGTCAGTTTTGTAGCTTCTGTAACGAGCTAGACTGTTTTCAGATGTGTGAACATGATTGCACAAGGGTTTTCTAATCATCAATTATCCTTCTGAGCCAATGAGCAAACACATTGTACCATTAGAAGACTGGAGTGATAGTTGCTGGAAATTGGCCTCTATACACCTATGTAGATATTGCACCAAACACCAGACATTTGCAGCTAGAATAGTCATTTACCACATTAGCAATGTATAGAGGGGATTGGTTTAAAGTTATCTTCATTGAAAAGTACAGAGATTTTCCTTCAAAAATAAGGACATTTCAGCGTGACCCCAAACTTTCGAACAGTAGTAAATCCGCTGTCTGTATACACATATATACTGCACATGGGGGCTCCGCTGTCTGTATACACATATATACTGCACATGGGGGCTCCGCTGTCTGTATACACATATATACTGCACATGGGGGCTCCGCTGTCTGTATACACATATATACTGCACATGGGGGCTCCGCTGTCTGTATACACATATATACTGCACATGGGGGCTCCGCTGTCTGTATACACATATATACTGCACATGGGGGCTCCGCTGTCTGTATACACATATATACTGCACATGGGGGCTCCGCTGTCTGTATACACATATATACTGCACATGGGGGCTCCGCTGTCTGTATACACATATATACTGCACATGGGGGCTCCGCTGTCTGTATACACATATATACTGCACATGGGGGCTCCGCTGTCTGTATACACATATATACTGCACATGGGGGCTCCGCTGTCTGTATACACATATATACTGCACATGGGGGCTCCGCTGTCTGTATACACATATATACTGCACATGGGGGCTCCGCTGTCTGTATACACATATATACTGCACATGGGGCTCCGCTGTCTGTATACACATATATACTGCACATGGGGGCTCCGCTGTCTGTATACACATATATACTGCACATGGGGGCTCCGCTGTCTGTATACACATATATACTGCACATGGGGGCTCCGCTGTCTGTATACACATATATACTGCACATGGGGGCTCCGCTGTCTGTATACACATATATACTGCACATGGGGGCTCCGCTGTCTGTATACACATATATACTGCACATGGGGGCTCCGCTGTCTGTATACACATATATACTGCACATGGGGGCTCCGCTGTCTGTATACACATATATACTGCACATGGGGGCTCCGCTGTCTGTATACACATATATACTGCACATGGGGGCTCCGCTGTCTGTATACACATATATACTGCACATGGGGGCTCCGCTGTCTGTATACACATATATACTGCACATGGGGGCTCCGCTGTCTGTATACACATATATACTGCACATGGGGGCTCCGCTGTCTGTATACACATATATACTGCACATGGGGGCTCCGCTGTCTGTATACACATATATACTGCACATGGGGGCTCCGCTGTCTGTATACACATATATACTGCACATGGGGGCTCCGCTGTCTGTATACACATATATACTGCACATGGGGGCTCCGCTGTCTGTATACACATATATACTGCACATGGGGGCTCCGCTGTCTGTATACACATATATACTGCACATGGGGGCTCCGCTGTCTGTATACACATATATACTGCACATGGGGGGCTCCGCTGTCTGTATACACATATATACTGCACATGGGGGCTCCGCTGTCTGTATACACATATATACTGCACATGGGGGCTCCGCTGTCTGTATACACATATATACTGCACATGGGGGCTCCGCTGTCTGTATACACATATATACTGCACATGGGGGCTCCGCTGTCTGTATACACATATATACTGCACATGGGGGCTCCGCTGTCTGTATACACATATATACTGCACATGGGGGCTCCGCTGTCTGTATACACATATATACTGCACATGGGGGCTCCGCTGTCTGTATACACATATATACTGCACATGGGGGCTCCGCTGTCTGTATACACATATATACTGCACATGGGGGCTCCGCTGTCTGTATACACATATATACTGCACATGGGGGCTCCGCTGTCTGTATACACATATATACTGCACATGGGGGCTCCGCTGTCTGTATACACATATATACTGCACATGGGGGCTCCGCTGTCTGTATACACATATATACTGCACATGGGGGCTCCGCTGTCTGTATACACATATATACTGCACATGGGGGCTCCGCTGTCTGTATACACATATATACTGCACATGGGGGCTCCGCTGTCTGTATACACATATATACTGCACATGGGGGCTCCGCTGTCTGTATACACATATATACTGCACATGGGGGCTCCGCTGTCTGTATACACATATATACTGCACATGGGGGCTCCGCTGTCTGTATACACATATATACTGCACATGGGGGCTCCGCTGTCTGTATACACATATATACTGCACATGGGGGCTCCGCTGTCTGTATACACATATATACTGCACATGGGGGCTCCGCTGTCTGTATACACATATATACTGCACATGGGGGCTCCGCTGTCTGTATACACATATATACTGCACATGGGGGCTCCGCTGTCTGTATACACATATATACTGCACATGGGGGCTCCGCTGTCTGTATACACATATATACTGCACATGGGGGCTCCGCTGTCTGTATACACATATATACTGCACATGGGGGCTCCGCTGTCTGTATACACATATATACTGCACATGGGGGCTCCGCTGTCTGTATACACATATATACTGCACATGGGGGCTCCGCTGTCTGTATACACATATATACTGCACATGGGGGCTCCGCTGTCTGTATACACATATATACTGCACATGGGGGCTCCGCTGTCTGTATACACATATATACTGCACATGGGGGCTCGCTGTCTGTATACACATATATACTGCACATGGGGGCTCCGCTGTCTGTATACACATATATACTGCACATGGGGGCTCCGCTGTCTGTATACACATATATACTGCACATGGGGGCTCCGCTGTCTGTATACACATATATACTGCACATGGGGGCTCCGCTGTCTGTATACACATATATACTGCACATGGGGGCTCCGCTGTCTGTATACACATATATACTGCACATGGGGGCTCCGCTGTCTGTATACACATATATACTGCACATGGGGGCTCCGCTGTCTGTATACACATATATACTGCACATGGGGGCTCCGCTGTCTGTATACACATATATACTGCACATGGGGGCTCCGCTGTCTGTATACACATATATACTGCACATGGGGGCTCCGCTGTCTGTATACACATATATACTGCACATGGGGGCTCCGCTGTCTGTATACACATATATACTGCACATGGGGGCTCCGCTGTCTGTATACACATATATACTGCACATGGGGGCTCCGCTGTCTGTATACACATATATACTGCACATGGGGGCTCCGCTGTCTGTATACACATATATACTGCACATGGGGGCTCCGCTGTCTGTATACACATATATACTGCACATGGGGGCTCCGCTGTCTGTATACACATATATACTGCACATGGGGGCTCTGCTGTATCATATATATATATATATATATATATATAGTATGGCACTGCACGGCTCAGGCTTCCACAATAGAGATGTAATGAGACGGCGCTCCGATTACAGACACAAGTGATGGGATTATTCGCCACCAAAGCTGCGACATTTCCATCCACTCAATGAGATACGAGCGGAGGAGACGGAGGCTGAAGAATCCCATCACTTGTGTCTCTAATGGGAGCGCCGTCCCCTTACATCATATATATATATATATATATATAGGCTATAGACTGCAGGGTACACCGCACAGTGTGAACACCGCCTCACATCCATTAGATACATGCCTCCTGTATATAATCAGACAGTAACATACCAGGCCCAACTTCAGCCTCATCAGTAACATAGGCACCTCAGATTAGATACATACACTGTGTGATACAATAGCTTAGATACATACACTGTGTGATACAATAGCTTAGATACATACACTGTGTGATACAATAGCTTAGATACATACACTGTGTGATACAATAGCTTAGATACATACACTGTGTGATACAATAGCTTAGATACATACACTGTGTGATACAATAGCTTAGATACATACACTGTGTGATACAATAGCTTAGATACATACCGCAAGGTGCGATACATACACTGTGTGATACAATAGCTTAGATACATACACTGTGTGATACAATAGCTTAGATACATACACTGTGTGATACAATAGCTTAGATACATACCGTAAGGTGCGATACATACACTGTGTGATACAATAGCTTAGATACATACAACGTGTGTGACAATAACTTAGATACATACCGTAAGGTGAGATGCCGCGCCTGCTGTCAGGGGGCGCGGGGTCGCCTCTTATCACCTACACGGGCTCCTGACGTCACGGGGCGGGGCCGACACGTCACCAAGGTTAAGGTGGAGTCCATAGTGACCTTCCCGTGCTAATAATACAGTGTCCCGGTGTCCGGCCCGGACTAATCACCTGCTAACGGTAACGGCGACGCCATAAGCTCCTGCCCCATAGAGGGCATTAAACCTTCATAACAGCCACAAAACTACAACTCCCAGAGTGTCTCGCGCTGTGACGTCACAGACACGGGCTTTTGTCTGATTGGTGGTAGTGCTCTGTGGGCGGAGCCAGACTGATTAATTTGAGGCTCGTGGCTCGACGTGCCACTACCAATTATGGGGTCTGCGTTCCTGGCGTCGTGACGTCACCAGTCGGTTACCATGGAGACTGCGCCTGAGGATGAACCTGGCAGTCTGCGCTGTCAGGGTGACTCAGCTCGGTCACCCCCAGGATAAGTGACTGTGTGTGAGCAGAGACCCCTAGGATAAGTGACTGTGTGTGAGCAGAGACCCCCAGGATAAGTGACTGTGTGTGAGCAGAGACCCCCAGGATAAGTGACTGTGTGTGAGCAGAGACCCCCAGGATAAGTGACTGTGTGTGAGCAGAGACCCCCAGGATAAGTGACTGTGTGTGAGCAGAGACCCCCAGGATAACTGTGTGTGAGCAGAGACCCCCAGGATAAGTGACTGTGTGTGAGCAGAGACCCCCAGGATAAGTGACTGTGTGTGAGCAGAGACCCCCAGGATAACTGTGTGTGAGCAGAGACCCCCAGGATAAGTGACTGTGTGTGAGCAGAGACCCCCAGGATAAGTGACTGTGTGTGAGCAGAGACCCCCAGGATAAGTGACTGTGTGTGTGCAGAGACCCCCAGGATAAGTGACTGTGTGTGAGCAGAGACCCCCAGGATAACTGTGTGTGAGCAGAGACCCCCAGGATAAGTGACTGTGTGTGAGCAGAGACCCCCAGGATAAGTGACTGTGTGTGAGCAGAGACCCCCAGGATAACTGTGTGTGAGCAGAGACCCCCAGGATAAGTGACTGTGTGTGAGCAGAGACCCCCAGGATAAGTGACTGTGTGTGAGCAGAGACCCCCAGGATAAGTGACTGTGTGTGTGCAGAGACCCCCAGGATAAGTGACTGTGTGTGTGCAGAGACCCCCAGGATAAGTGACTGTGTGTGAGCAGAGACCCCCAGGATAAGTGACTGTGTGTGAGCAGAGACCCCCAGGATAAGTGACTGTGTGTGAGCAGAGACCCCCAGGATAAGTGACTGTGTGTGAGCAGAGACCCCCAGGATAACTGTGTGTGAGCAGAGACCCCCAGGATAACTGACTGTGTGTGAGCAGAGACCCCCAGGATAACTGTGTGTGAGCAGAGACCCCCAGGATAACTGTGTGTGAGCAGAGACCCCCAGGATAACTGACTGTGTGTGAGCAGAGACCCCCAGGATAAGTCTCTGTGTGTGAGCAGAGGCCGGGAGACCCCCAGGATAAGTCTCTGTGTGTGAGCAGAGGCCGGGAGACCCCCAGGATAAGTCTCTGTGTGTGAGCAGAGACCCCCAGGATAAGTCTCTGTGTGTGAGCAGAGGCATACACAGCACCCCCCAGACAAGGGGCCAGGTTGTTGTTACATGCAGAGCGGATTCTAAGGTTTCTCCTGCCTGAGGTGAGACCTGAAATGTTAGCGCCTCATCACACCCCCTCTATTGACCACACCGCCCCCTCACCCCCCTCCAGTGGCCACATCACCCCCCTCCCCCTCCAGTGGCCACACCGCCCCATCACCCCACCCCCTCCAGTGCCCACACCACCCTATCATCTTCCACCCCTCCAGTGGCCACACCGCCCCATCACCCCACCCCCTCCAGTGGCCACACCGCCCTATCAACCCCCCCCCTCCAGTGGCCACACTGCCCAATCATCTTCCACCCCTCCAGTGGCCACACCGCCCCATCACCCCCCCCCCCTCCCTCCAGTAGCCACACCGCCCCATCACCCCCCCTTCCAGTGCCCACACCACCCTATCATCTTCCACCCCTCCAGTGGCCACACCGCCCCATCACCCCACCCCCTCCAGTGGCCACACCGCCCCATCACCCCCCCCCCCCTCGCTCCAGTAGCCACACCGCCCCATCACACCCCCTCCAGTGCCCACACCACCCTATCATCTTCCACCCCTCCATTGGCCACACCGCCCCATCACCCCACCCCCTCCAGTGGCCACACCGCCCCATCACCCCACCCCCTCCAGTGGCCACACCGCCCCATCACCCCCCCCTTCCTCCAGTAGCCACACCGCCCCATCACACCCCCTCCAGTGGCCACACTGCCCCATCACCCCACCCCCTCCAGTGGCCACACCGCCCTATCAACCCCCCCCCCCTCCAGTGCCCACACCACCCCATCACCTTCCACCCCTCCAGTGGCCACACCGCCCAATCACCCTCCCCCCCTCCAGTGCCCACACCACCCCATCACCCCCCCTTCCTCCAGTAGCCACACCGCCCCATCACACCCCCTCCAGTGGCCACACCGCCCCATCACCCCCCCCCCTCCAGTGCCCACACCACCCCATCACCTTCCACCCCTCCAGTGCCCACACCGCCCTATCACCCCCCCCCCCTCCAGTGCCCACACCTCCCCATCACCTTCCAACCCTCCAGTGGCCACACCGCCCAATCACCCTCCCCCCCTCCAGTGCCCACACCGCCCCATCACCCTCACCCCCTCCAGTGCCCACACCGCCCTATCACCCCCCCCTCCAGTGCCCACACCGCCCCATCATCTCCCACCCCTCCAGTGGCCACACTGCCCAATCACCCTCCCCCCTCCAGTGGGCACACCGCCCCCTCCCACCCCTCCAGTGGGCACTCCCACCCCTCCAGTGGGCACACCACCCCCTCCCACCCCTCCAGTGGCCACACTGCCCAATCACCCCCCCCCTCCAGTGGCCACACCACCCCCTCACCCCCCTCCAGTGTCCACACCGCCCCATCAACCCCCCCCCTCCTCCAGTGGCCACACCGCCCCATCACCCCTCCCCCCCCCCTTCCTCAGTGCCCACTGTGGGACTATGTGGTGGAGCACGTCCAGTCCTATAATGTCACCCCCTGCTGCATGACCTCTGACCCTGCAAGAATTACAGCATCAGGTTAAGTGGCTGGTTGTGTAGAAGGAATAGCTCCTCTTCTATCATCTCCAGGCTCCTCAGTGTCCTCCAAACCACCTTGGCCTCCTTCAGACCCCTCTACCCCCTCCAGACTCCTCCATTCTTTCCAGACTGTGCCACCTTCTCCAGACTCCTATTCTTTCCAGACCCCTCTTCGCCCCCCCCCCCCCCCCCCCCCCCCCACGCCGCTGCAATCCGAAGATCCCACATTGTGAGTGATGCAACCAGTAAGAAACGAGAAGGAAGTTGAGCTGCCAGAGTCCGCCCAGTGTTGCGATTCTCTGGCAGATTTCCTGTCCCTGGCGTGTGACTCACCTGTTATAACCCGTGATATCAGAGAGGTGGAGCGTCTGTGTATAAGTCAGATTTATGAACATCCTTGAAGCTGATGTCTTACTAGAACGACTGTCACCAGCAGGAAGCGCAGGTTCAGGATCTCACGCGGGGGTCTCAGCTCTAGTTTACACACGTATTATAGATTATTTTGTTGATCTTTTTAATTAGAGCCATCCCCACAATCCCCCGTATACCGAGCTGGGGGCCGAAATTCTTCTTCATACCATCTCTCATTGCTTTGTGATCCATGATCTGGCGTTTTGTTTCCTCTTACAGCATTCACCGTATGGTATAAAACATATAACATTCTAATTGACTAGATATTTGTGGATGTGGCTATAGCAGGTATGTTTATTATTTGTAGCACTTTTTATGGGATAATGGGGTGTTTTGAATTTTTTATTTTTGTAAAAGAAATTTTATACAACTTTTTTTTTACTGTTCTTTTAGGGCTTTATTACACCAAAAGATGTCTGACAGATTATTTTACTGATTTTTTCATCCAAAGCCAGGAATGGATTTGAAAAGAGGAGAAATCTCAGTCTTATCTTTACGACCTGTTCTCTGTTTATAGACATCTTTTGGTGTAATAGGGCTCTTACTCCTTGGGGTACTCTGTGGAGAAACATGGCCACTCAGATGGATCCAAATCTCTGTGGAGAGGAATCAGAAGTCACTGTCAACAAATACCAGTTCCATATTGAGCCCTTTTGGATGGAGGGTATGAAGCTTCTAAATCCATCGGGATCTTAAGTAGTAGTCTGCTGCCACCCCCTCTCGCGGAGGGACATGATCGATCTCCCTGACTGATAGTATGAGTATGTTGAAGAAAATGTCAGGGATCAAGTAGATCTATCACGGCCTATCGTATTGTGATGGTATGTTTTCTAATCCTAAAGTGTACCTCAGTGGTGGTTTCAGTCCACATGGACATGCTGGTGTGTATATATATATATATATATATAAATGTCACACTCATCTTACCGCTACTACCAGTCTATAAAATCAGGAGTGTGGCTGATAGACAAAG
The DNA here is from genome assembly GCF_027789765.1 of Dendropsophus ebraccatus. NCBI lineage: Eukaryota > Metazoa > Chordata > Amphibia > Anura > Hylidae > Dendropsophus > Dendropsophus ebraccatus. Next base: position 217,863,460 of record NC_091455.1, on the reverse strand, counting down.
CTGATCATGCTTACCACTGCCCATCCACCAATAAATACGTTGCCACAATTACACACTAGGTGCCTCTTGGAACAAAGTGATTAAAAAAAACCCTCCACTGTCCATGAGGCCCCAGATATCTACGTCTTTAAGGGTTAAACAGCATTATGGAATGAAAAATAGTTTTAGGCAATTAAGATGATAATAGCGCAACCAAAAAATCTACACTGCCCTGAAGACCATGTGCTCCAAGGCCCCAGATAGACTTGAGACGGCCATGGAAGTCTCCTCAACCATTTCAGATGACTGTTCTCGTAAACTATAGCTAGTCCATGAAAAACACTGTCTTATCAGTCTCAGTCATGTGGCTGCTCGTCATGGAGATTGCTGACGTGGCAGCTGATGGGACACGACAGATAGAAGACAAGGCTGGATGTCTCCTTTTTCCATTAGTTGCAGATGAGGCTTTGGGTATCTCACCAGCTGCACAGCTTTTGGTCTTTGTGGTGTAAGGTGTGCCAGGGAAGCTTGTATGACCATTTACTGTGTGTTTATGCTGGTTTTGTGGGGTTTCTTTGCAGGATCAGTTTCAGCTGTGTATGTAGGTAGGAACTTTACAGCAAACAGCTTCTGCCCCAGACTCCCTTGTTCCCTCCTCCAGGTTCTCTTCTCCCCCCCCCCAAACACAACTTTTCTGCAGCCTCTTCAGGCTTCTTTCTCGTTTTCAAACCTTCCTGGTCCCCTCTAGCCAATAAACGTTAGTATGCGAACAAACGTAATAAGGAACGATGTGTACATACAACCTTATACAATTTTATGGTCAGCTGAAAAGATGCAATCGCTGCACACGAGCAGCACGGTAATGTATGTCTCCACGTCGTATGTTTACTAGACAAGTCTTAATGAAACTAGTAATAAAGAAGTAAAACCTCTTTCCCTGGACTATGTAACCCAGCTAGCGTAACTCTAATGTGAGAAATACAGTATAAAGAGAGAGAATCCTGTGCTGCTTGTGGGACTTAGGGGGAGTGGTATTAATCTGATCTTTACTAGAATTCCGCAGCGGAACATTAACGGGGATCTACAAAGTATCACCACCAATCCTAGGGCCTCTTTACTCGACAGACCTAGCAAAGGTTTCAGAACATCTCGAATCTTGAGGCCCTATTACTCGGGGTCATTATCTGCCCAATCAGGCTGATGCGGGCAGATGTCATCCTGTGTACGGGTATGTTAACACTACGAAATACACTCTGAAATTTCAAGTGGAAGTTCCACCTGTCCCATATTCTCAACCTCAATCCCCATGCACCCATTCACATGTCAATTTCGAGCATGTTGTGTAGTGTGAACATACCCTATTCAAGACAATGATCAGCCGAGGACCTGATCACTGTTTAAAAATCATCGGCCAGAGATGGCGCATCGTTCCTTGTGATAGGTGCACGGTCAGTGACCAATGAAAGTGCAAAGAAAATTAAGACAAAAGCTATACTTTACCTCTCCATGTTCCCCGGTGGCCTGTCTCATAGGCTTGTTAAGCGAGCCGTGCTTACATAGAATATTGGGCCGTGTAATACGGCATTCAGCTATATTGTTAGGAAAAGTAACTGAAGAACGCCAGGAAACTGACTCACAGATCATCTGCAAAGGAAGTTAATGCCCAGGAAAACGAGCTTGTGCCTATGCAATGGGCCCTTGGTAATGGTGGAGGCTGAAGACCAGCAAGAGAATAAGGAAGCGAATGCCCAGGAAGACGACCCTGCACCTGTGGAATGGGCCCTTGGTAATGGTGGAGGCTGAAGACCAGCAAGAGAATAAGGAAGCGAATGCCCAGGAAGACGACCCTGCACCTGTGCAATGGGCCCTTGGTAATGGTGGAGGCTGAAGACCAGCAAGAGAATAAGGAAGCGAATGCCCAGGAAAACGACCCTGCACCTGTGGAATGGGCCCTTGGTAATGGTGGAGGCTGAAGACCAGCAAGAGAATAAGGAAGCGAATGCCCAGGAAGACGACCCTGCACCTGTGCAATGGGCCCTTGGTAATGGTGGAGGCTGAAGACCAGCAAGAGAATAAGGAAGCGAATGCCCAGGAAGACGACCCTGCACCTGTGGCATGGGCCCTTGGTAATGGTGGAGGCTTAATGTAATTGCACATCCGTCTTGAGATGGAGGGTTAGAAGCTTTCTTCCCTCTGGTTTTACCTTGGTAGAAAATGGGAGCATTATCTTACAGAATTCCTGGGCTCTATTGATGTAGATCTTAAGGCATCTGACCACATGCAGAGGACGGCCATCATTATCTTGTGAAGGATCATGAGAAAAGGATATTATCTGGTTGCTGTTGGAAGAAGAAGTGTGTTTTCGATTTCTCCGGAAAGGTTATATATGGCTTTACTGGTGTGAGGGCTAGTGGTCCTCCAGCCGTTTGTTACGGCCAGCACAAAGACTTCAGAGGGTGAAATTTCAGGGTCATTTCCTACAGAGGCCGAAGGGGTTGAATGTAGGCTGATAAAGCAGGGAAAAGATCCCACTGGGTTACTGGCTCAGTGATCATAAGCCAAGATATAATATGCTAGACAAAACTTATAACGTCCTGATTCTGAAGTGACATGTGTATGGAGACCCCCGCCGTCCCTCCTGTATGTGATGGGACAGTGACATGTGTATGGAGACCCCCGCCGTCCCTCCTGTATGTGATGGGACAGTAAGTTGTGTATAGAGACCCCCGCCGTCCCTCCTGTATGTGATGGGACAGTGACATGTGTATAGAGACCCCCGCCGTCCCTCCTGTATGTGATGGGTCAGTGACATGTGTATGGAGACCCCCGCCGTCCCTCCTGTATGTGATGGGACAGTAACGTGTGTATAGAGACCCCCGCCGTCCGTCCTGTATGTGATGGGACAGTAACGTGTGTATAGAGACCCCCGCCGTCCCTCCTGTATGTGATGGGTCAGTGACATGTGTATGGAGACCGCCGCCGTCCCTCCTGTATGTGATGGGTCAGTGACATGTGTATAGAGACCCCCGCCGTCCCTCCTGTATGTGATGGGACAGTAAGTTGTGTATAGAGACCCCCGCCGTCCCTCCTGTATGTGATGGGACAGTGACATGTGTATGGAGACCCCCGCCGTCCCTCCTGTATGTGATGGGACAGTAAGTTGTGTATAGAGACCCCCGCCGTCCCTCCTGTATGTGATGGGACAGTAACGTGTGTATAGAGACCCCCGCCGTCCCTCCTGTATGTGATGGGACAGTGACATGTGTATAGAGACCCCCGCCGTCCCTCCTGTATGTGATGGGTCAGTGACATGTGTATGGAGACCCCCGCCGTCCCTCCTGTATGTGATGGGACAGTAACGTGTGTATGGAGACCCCCGCCGTCCCTCCTGTATGTGATGGGACAGTAACGTGTGTATGGAGACCCCCGCCGTCCGTCCTGTATGTGATGGGACAGTAACGTGTGTATAGAGACCCCCGCCGTCCCTCCTGTATGTGATGGGTCAGTGACATGTGTATGGAGACCGCCGCCGTCCCTCCTGTATGTGATGGGTCAGTGACATGTGTATGGAGACCCCCGCCGTCCCTCCTGTATGTGATGGGACAGTAAGTTGTGTATAGAGACCCCCGCCGTCCCTCCTGTATGTGATGGGACAGTGACATGTGTATGGAGACCCCCGCCGTCCCTCCTGTATGTGATGGGACAGTAACGTGTGTATAGAGACCCCCGCCGTCCCTCCTGTATGTGATGGGACAGTAAGTTGTGTATAGAGACCCCCGCCGTCCCTCCTGTATGTGATGGGTCAGTGACATGTGTATGGAGACCCCCGCCGTCCCTCCTGTATGTGATGGGACAGTAACGTGTGTATAGAGACCCCCGCCGTCCGTCCTGTATGTGATGGGACAGTAACGTGTGTATAGAGACCCCCGCCGTCCGTCCTGTATGTGATGGGACAGTAACGTGTGTATAGAGACCCCCGCCGTCCCTCCTGTATGTGATGGGACAGTAACGTGTGTATAGAGACCCCCGCCGTCCCTCCTGTATGTGATGGGACAGTAAGTTGTGTATAGAGACCCCCGCCGTCCCTCCTGTATGTGATGGGTCAGTGACATGTGTATGGAGACCCCCGCCGTCCCTCCTGTATGTGATGGGACAGTAACGTGTGTATAGAGACCCCCGCCGTCCGTCCTGTATGTGATGGGACAGTAACGTGTGTATAGAGACCCCCGCCGTCCCTCCTGTATGTGATGGGTCAGTGACATGTGTATGGAGACCCCCGCCGTCCCTCCTGTATGTGATGGAACAGTAACGTGTGTATAGAGACCCCCGCCGTCCGTCCTGTATGTGATGGGACAGTAACGTGTGTATAGAGACCCCCGCCGTCCCTCCTGTATGTGATGGGACAGTAACGTGTGTATAGAGACCCCCGCCGTCCCTCCTGTATGTGATGGGTCAGTGACATGTGTATGGAGACCCCCGCCGTCCCTCCTGTATGTGATGGGTCAGTGACATGTGTATGGAGACCCCCGCCGTCCCTCCTATATGTGCTGACTCACTCTTAGTACGTTGTGCTTCTGGTATTTATGGTGCCTCATGTTTCCTTCCACCTGGTCTAGTGTGTAACATGAGACGTCATTGCCTCCCAGCAGGTATCTGCTAGAGGTTCTGCACGTAGCGCAGTGTTTTAGGATTGTGCTAAGTCATTGCACTGGGATGGTAATTTAGGGGTTAATATTGTTCTTTAGTCTCGGTTTACAGTCCTAAAACTTATCGGTGTCATCTTGAGGCAGCTGCATCTGGAGGACCAAGGAACACGTCAGTAATAGACACGAGAAAAGACGCAAAGTTATGTACACAAGCATCATTTCCTCTACCCCAACAGGATGAACGGGAGGGAATGATGGAAGAGGATGCAGTCTCATCGTAAGGAGGGGGATTACACCCAGGGGTTTGGGGGTCTTTTATAAATCCTCTTTTCCTGATCAGCATTATCTGGCCAAGTGGGACATTACACGTGCTGATCAATAATGTAAACGAGCACCGATCTGCTAGATCATTTACTGAGCCTACTACACAGGGAGGGCTTGTGTATATACAGCCGCACAGCACCATTATTCACAGCAACGCCCGGCGGACGCACAGCACTATTATTCATAGCAACGCCCCACAGCACCATTATTCATAGCAACGCACGCCCGACATCCGCACAGCACCATTATTCATAGCAACGCACGCCCGACATCCGCACAGCACTATTATTCATAGCGCCGCCCGGCAGCCGCACACCACTATTATTCATAGCAACGCCCGACAGCCCCACAGCACCATTATTCATAGCAACGCACGCCTGACATCCGCACAGCACTATTATTCATAGGGACGCACGCCTGGCATCCACACAGCACTATTATTAATAGGGACGCCCGGCAGCCGCACACCACTATTATTCACAGTAACCCACGCCCGGCAGCCGCACAGCACTATTATTCACAGCGACGCCCGGTGGCCGCACAGCACTATTATTCACAGCGACGCCCGGCAGCCGCACAGCACTATTATTCATAGCGACGCCTGGCATCCACACAGCACTACTATTCATAGCGACGCCCGGCAGCCGCACACCACTATTATTAATAGGGACTCCCGGCAGCCGCACAGCACTATTATTCACAGTAACCCACGCCCGGCAGCCGCACAGGACTATTATTCATAGCAACCACCGGCAGCCGCATAGCACTATTATTCATAGCGACACCCGGCAGCCGCACAGCACTATTATTCATAGGGACGCCCGGCGGCTGCACAGCACTATTATTCATAGCAACGCCCGGCAGCCGCACAGCACTATTATTCACAGCGACACCCGGCAGCCGCACAGCACTATTATTCACAGTGACACCCGGCGGCCGCACAGCACTATTATTCATAGCGACGCTCGGCAGCCGCACAGCACTATTATTCATAGGGATGCCCGGCAGCCGCACAGCACTATTATTCATAGCTAAGCCCGGCAGCCGCACAGCACTATTATCCATAGCGACGCACGACCGGCAGCCGCACACCACTATTATTCACAGCGACACCCGGCAGCCGCACAGCACTATTATTCACAGCGACACCCGGCGGCCTCACAGCACTTTTATTCATGGCAACGCTCGGCAGCCGCACAGCACTATTATTCATAGGGACGCCCGGCAGCCGCACACCACTATTATTCATAGCGACGCCCGGCAGCCGCACACCACTATTATTCACAGCGACACCCGGCAGCCGCACAGCACTATTATTCACAGCGACACCCGGCGGCCTCACAGCACTTTTATTCATGGCAACGCTCGGCAGCCGCACAGCACTATTATTCATAGGGACGCCCGGCAGCCGCACAGCACTATTATTCATAGCGACGCCCGGGGGGCGCACAGCACTATTATTCATAGCGACGCCCGGGGGCCGCACAGCTCTATTATTCATAGCGATGCACGCCCGACAGCCGCACAGCACTATTATTCATAGGGACGCACGCCCGGCAGCCGCACACCACTATTATTCATAGCGACGCCCGGCAGCCGCACACCACTATTATTCATAGCAACGCTCGGCAGCCGCACAGCACTATTATTCATAGGGACGCCCGGCAGCCGCACAGCACTATTATTCATAGGGACGCCCGGCAGCCGCACAGCACTATTATTCATAGCGACGCCCGGGGGCCGCACAGCACTATTATTCATAGCGACGCCCGGGGGCCGCACAGCTCTATTATTCATAGCGATGCACGCCCGACAGCCGCACACCACTATTATTCATAGGGACGCACGCCCGGCAGCCGCACACCACTATTATTCATAGCGACGCCCGGCAGCCGCACACCACTATTATTCATAGCGGCGCACACCCGGCAGCCGCACACCACTATTATTCATAGGGACACACGCCCGGCAGCCGCACAGCACTATTATTCATAGCGACGCCCGGCAGCCGCACAGCACTATTATTCATAGGGACGAACGCCCAGCAGACGCACAGCACTATTATTCATAGCAACGCCCGACAGCCGCACAGCACTATTATTCATAGCAACGCCCGACAGCTGCACAGCACTATACATGTGATAGGACGCGGATCCAGGGATTATTCTGGTTGCCGTTTTCTCCCTGCTGATCCTTCTCTGGATCAGCACAGACGGTTCCTGTAGGTTGACCCTGATGGACTCTTGTCTTCTTTCAATCATAATAAATAGTAAAGTTACTGTCAGGTCTGTGAGACCTCTTACACCCGGCGTCTGTCCCCGTACACATTATACTGATGGAGGCCGACCTTTCTGCTGGCCGTAGCTTCTCTGCCGGAAGGATCCGCTGCTCTTATTTCCCTGGTTAGTCAGGTGGCTGAGAGGTGCGTGGGCGATGTTAGGGCCTTATTACACAGAGCAATGATTGGCTGATTATCGCTCCATGTAATAGAGACAAAGATCTGCCAATGAAGCCATCGCCGGCTGATCGTTGGTTTAGATATGGACCTAAAATCATCGGGTGCGACTGCAACGTGTAATAGCTGCGTGTAACAGTGATGCGTAGCTGATGGCTGTCCATGGCCCTAACACTTGTTACCTCACCTCTCAGGAGTGGGCAGAAGTAAGGTATCAGGTGTTTGGGCAAGGGCTGCATGGACATCGTTCCATTTTTCTATCTATATTGTATAATAATCCTGATATCCTGCAGTTCTCATTCTCACCACTGGGGATAAAACTAAGCTGAGACTTCCTGTTGTGTCTGTGGTGATAAGAGGAGGCTGCAGTAAAGTGACCTGTACAGCATTGCAGCATCATGTGACACCAGTAGACAGAGGAAACTATAGCAGCTCCCTGTGGAATGACCTCTTCACAGGTCACAGAGCGTGCTCAGTAATGTCTCACATTTATCTCTTGGGGACAGAGTCTGTCTATTGTCGTCTATGTCCATGAGTCTTGCTGTAAAACAGGTCACTAAATGCTGTTAAGAACAGCCCAGGCAATATGGCCGCCCCCACAACAATGTACAAAAAGGGAAATAAAAAAATAATTACTGCCAAAAATAAAACAGAATATAATAAAAGAACAAGTTTTATATCTGACTCTAATTTAGGTGACACCGTCCCTTAAATATCTCTAAGGTTTCCTGTAAGATGAGGAGTGAGCCTGGCAGCCGCCTCTGACAGCTTCACCTTTATCCCACAGACAAGGATCTTGTCACCAGGTGATGAAACCTATAAAGGAGCCGATCCCGGAGCCACCAGGACTGTCCATGTGACGTGATGGAGAACGTGTGAGAGCCATGGTGCAATCTCCGGAGAGTGATATGGGGCATGACCCAAAAGGAAGACTCAACAAATAAAGGTTCTGGAGTCTGGAAACACAAGAAAGTTATGTCCGGTCATAGGAGGCAAAACATCTATCCATTATAAACATTTACTGTCCAGGTCATTGCCTGTATTATGGCGCCAGACACCTATAAAATCACTGCGCCCTGAAAAGTGCAGTGTGAACAGTGACACGTAACCCACTGACCTAAGAATTTATAATATAATACTGCTCCTATATACAGGAATATACTACTATAATACTGCTTCTATATACAGGGATATAACTACTATAATACTGCTCCTATATACAGGAATATACTACTATAATACTGCTCCTATATACAGGGGTATAACTACTATAATACTGCCCCCTATATACAGGAATATAACTACTATAATACTGCTTCTATATACAGGGATATAACTACTATAATACTGCTCCTATATACAGGAATATACTACTATAATACTGCTCCTATATACAGGTATATACTACTATAATACTGCTCCTATATACAAGAATATACTACTATAATACTGCTCCTATATACAGGAATATAACTACTATAATACTGCTTCTATATACAGGAATATAACTACTATAATACTGCTCCTATATACAGGAATATACTACTATAATACTGCTCCTATATACAGGGATATAACTACTATAATACTGCTCCTATATACAGGGATATAACTACTATAATACTGCTCCTATATACAGGAATATAACTACTATAATACTGCTCCTATATACAGGAATATAACTACTATAATACTGCTCCCTATATACAGGAATATAACTACTATAATACTGCTTCTATATACAGGAATATACTACTATAATACTGCTCCTATATACAAGAATATACTACTATAATACTGCTCCTATATACAGGAATATACTACTATAATACTGCTCCTATATACAGGTATATACTACTATAATACTGCTCCTATATACAAGAATATACTACTATAATACTGCTCCTATATACAGGAATATAACTACTATAATACTGCTTCTATATACAGGAATATAACTACTATAATACTGCTCCTATATACAGGGATATAACTACTATAATACTGCTCCTATATACAGGAATATAACTACTATAATACTGCTCCCTATATACAGGAATATAACTACTATAATACTGCTTCTATATACAGGAATATACTACTATAATACTGCTCCTATATACAAGAATATACTACTATAATACTGCTCCTATATACAGGAATATAACTACTATAATACTGCTCCTAGATACAGGAATATAACTACTATAATACTGCTCCTATATACAGGGATATAACTACTATAATACTGCTCCTATATACAGGAATATAACTACTATAATACTGCTCCTATATACAGGTATATACTACTATAATACTGCTCCTATATACAGGGATATAACTACTATAATACTGCTCCCTATATACAGGAATATACTACTATAATACTGCTCCTATATACAGGGATATAACTACTATAATACTGCCCCCTATATACAAGAATATAACTAGTATAATACTGCTCCTATATACAGGAATATACTACTATAATACTGCTCCTATATACAGGGATATAACTACTATAATACTGCTCCCTATATACAGGAATATAACTACTATAATACTACCCCTATATACAGGAATATACTACTATAATACTGCTACTATATACAGGGATATACTACTATAATACTGCTCCTATATACAGGGATATACTACTATAATACTGCTCCTATATACAGGAATATACTACTATAATACTGCTCCTATATACAGGGATATACTACTATAATACTGCTCCTATATACAGGGATATAACTACTATAATACTGCTCCTATATACAGGGATATAACTACTATAATACTGCTCCTATATACAGGTATATACTACTATAATACTGCTCCCTATATACAGGAATATACTACTATAATACTGCTCCTATATACAGGGATATAACTACTATAATACTGCTCCTATATACAGGGATATAACTACTATAATACTGCTCCTATATACAGGGAGATCCTCTGGTCTCATGTATCTGTGTTTTCCTGTAGTTCCCCCATTTCTCCAGCAGATGTCACTGCTCCTCTCTCTGTACATTAGGTGTCTGATAGGCTATAAATGGTAAGGCTATGTTCACACACAGTATATCACAGTCAGTATTGTGGTCCTCATATTCCAACCAAAACCAGGAGTGGATTGAAAACACAGAAAGGATCTGTTCCCACTATGCTGAAATTTAGTAGATGGCCGTCATTTATTGGCAATTGGCGTTATTTTAAATCCTCGGCCGTTGTTATGAAAAACGCCAATTAATTGCCATTAAATGGCGTCCATCCACTAAATTTCAGCGTTGTGTGAACAGATCCTTTCTGTGTTTTCAATCCACTCCTGGTTTTGGTTTCAATATGAGGACCACAATACTGACTGTGATATACTGTGTGTGAACATAGCCTTACCCTGTACAACAATCCTATACTATATTATATGAGCAGATGAGGGCGCGGCTCTGGGGTCTGTATACAGGGGGGCTGCTCTGGGCTCTGTATACAGGGGGGGCTGCTCTGGGCTCTGTATACAGGGGGGGCTGCTCTGGGCTCTGTATACAGGGGGCTGCTCTGGGCTCTGTATACAGGGGGCTGCTCTGGGCTCTGTATACAGGGGGGCTGCTCTGGGCTCTGTATACAGGGGGGCTGCTCTGGGTCTGTATACAGGGGGGCTGCTCTGGGGTCTGTATACAGGGGGGCTGCTCTGGGCTCTGTATACAGGGGGGCTGCCCTGGGCTCTGTATACAGGGGGCTGCTCTGGGCTCTGTATACAGGGGGCTGCTCTGGGGTCTGTATACAGGGGGCTGCTCTGGGGTCTGTATACAGGGGGGGCTGCTCTGGGCTCTGTATACAGGGGGGGCTGCTCTGGGCTCTGTATACAGGGGGGCTGCTCTGGGCTCTGTATACAGGGGGGGCTGCTCTGGGCTCTGTATACAGGGGGGCTGCTCTGGGCTCTGTATAGAAGGGGCTGCTCTGGGCTCTGTATACAGGGGGGCTGCTCTGGGTCTGTATACAGGGGGGCTGCTCTGGGGTCTGTATATAGGGGGCTGCTCTGGGCTCTGTATACAGGGGGGCTGCTCTGGGCTCTGTATACAGGGGGGCTGCTCTGGGCTCTGTATACAGGGGGGGGCTTCTCTGGGCTCTGTATACAGGGGGCTGCTCTGGGTCTGTATACAGGGGGGCTGCTCTGGGCTCTGTATACAGGGGGGCTGCTCTGGGGTCTGTATACAGGGGGGCTGCTCTGGGCTCTGTATACAGGGGGGCTGCTCTGGGCTCTGTATACAGGGGGGCTGCTCTGGGCTCTGTATACAGGGGGGCTGCTCTGGGGTCTGTATACAGGGGGGCTGCTCTGGGCTCTGTATACAGGGGGGGCTGCTCTGGGTCTGTATACAGGGGGGCTGCTCTGGGCTCTGTATACAGGGGGCTGCTCTGGGCTCTGTATACAGGGGGGCTGCTCTGGGCTCTGTATACAGGGGGGCTGCTCTGGGGTCTGTATATAGGGGGCTGCTCTGGGCTCTGTATACAGGGGGGCTGCTCTGGGGTCTGTATACAGGGGGGCTGCTCTGGGCTCTGTATACAGGGGGGGGGCTTCTCTGGGCTCTGTATACAGGGGGCTGCTCTGGGTCTGTATACAGGGGGGCTGCTCTGGGCTCTGTATACAGGGGGGCTGCTCTGGGGTCTGTATACAGGGGGGCTGCTCTGGGCTCTGTATACAGGGGGCTGCTCTGGGGTCTGTATACAGGGGGGCTGCTCTGGGGTCTGTATACAGGGGGGCTGCTCTGGGCTCTGTATACAGGGGGGGGCTGCTCTGGGCTCTGTATACAGGGGGGCTGCTCTGGGCTCTGTATACAGGGGGCTGCTCTGGGCTCTGTATACAGGGGGGCTGCTCTGGGCTCTGTATACAGGGGGGCTGCTCTGGGCTCTGTATACAGGGGGGCTGCTCTGGGCTCTGTATACAGGGGGGGCTGCTCTGGGTCTGTATACAGGGGGGCTGCTCTGGGCTCTGTATACAGGGGGCTGCTCTGGGCTCTGTATACAGGGGGGGGGGCTGCTCTGGGCTCTGTATACAGGGGGGCTTCTCTGGGCTCTGTATACAGGGGGCTGCTCTGGGTCTGTATACAGGGGGGCTTCTCTGGGCTCTGTATACAGGGGGCTGCTCTGGGTCTGTATACAGGGGGGCTGCTCTGGGCTCTGTATACAGGGGGGCTGCTCTGGGCTCTGTATATAGGGGGCTGCTCTGGGCTCTGTATACAGGGGGGCTGCTCTGGGGTCTGTATACAGGGGGGCTGCTCTGGGGTCTGTATACAGGAAGGCTGCTCTGGGGTCTGTATACAGGGGGGCTGCTCTGGGGTCTGTATACAGGGGGGGCTGCTCTGGGCTCTGTATACAGGGGGGCTGCTCTGGGGTCTGTATATAGGGGGCTGCTCTGGGCTCTGTATACAGGGGGGCTGCTCTGGGCTCTGTATACAGGGGGGGCTGCTCTGGGCTCTGTATACAGGGGGGCTGCTCTGGGCTCTGTATACAGGGGGGGGCTGCTCTGGGCTCTGTATACAGGGGGGCTGCTCTGGGCTCTGTATACAGGGGGCTGCTCTGGGCTCTGTATACAGGGGGGGCTGCTCTGGGGTCTGTATACAGGGGGGCTGCTCTGGGCTCTGTATACAGGGGGGGCTGCTCTGGGTCTGTATACAGGGGGGGGCTGCTCTGGGTCTGTATACAGGGGGGCTGCTCTGGGCTCTGTATACAGGGGGGCTGCTCTGGGGTCTGTATACAGGGGGGGGCTGCTCTGGGGTCTGTATACAGGGGGGCTGCTCTGGGCTCTGTATACAGGGGGGCTGCTCTGGGCTCTGTATACAGGGGGGGCTGCTCTGGGCTCTGTATACAGGGGGCTGCTCTGGGGTCTGTATACAGGGGGGCTGCTCTGGGCTCTGTATACAGGGGGGCTGCTATGGGGTCTGTATACAGGGGGGCTGCTCTGGGGTCTGTATACAGGGGGGGCTGCTCTGGGCTCTGTATACAGGGGGGCTGCTCTGGGTCTGTATACAGGGGGGCTGCTCTGGGGTCTGTATACAGGGGGCTGCTCTGGGGTCTGTATACAGGGGGGGCTGCTCTGGGTCTGTATACAGGGGGGCTTCTCTGGGCTCTGTATACAGGGGGGCTGCTCTGGGCTCTGTATATAGGGGGCTGCTCTGGGCTCTGTATACAGGGGGGCTGCTCTGGGCTCTGTATACAGGGGGGGCTGCTCTGGGTCTGTATACAGGGGGGCTGCTCTGGGCTCTGTATACAGGGGGGGCTGCTCTGGGTCTGTATACAGGGGGGGCTGCTATTGGGTCTGTATACAGGGGGGCTGCTCTGGGCTCTGTATACAGGGGGGCTGCTCTGGGTCTGAATACAGGGGGGCTGCTCTGGGCTCTGTATACAGGGGGCTGCTCTGGGCTCTGTATACAGGGGGCTGCTCTGGGTCTGTATACAGGGGGGGCTGCTCTGGGCTCTGTATACAAGGGGGGCTGCTCTGGGCTCTGTATACAGGGGGGCTGCTCTGGGCTCTGTATACAGGGGGCTGCTCTGGGCTCTGTATACAGGGGGGCTGCTCTGGGCTCTGTATACAGGGGGGCTGCTCTGGGGTCTGTATACAGGGGGGGCTGCTCTGGGGTCTGTATACAGGGGGGCTGCTCTGGGCTCTGTATACAGGGGGGCTGCTCTGGGCTCTGTATACAGGGGGCTGCTCTGGCTCTGTATACAGGGGGGCTGCTCTGGGTCTGTATACAGGGGGGGCTGCTCTGGGCTCTGTATACAGGGGGGCGGCTCTGGGGTCTGTATACAGGGGGGGCTGCTCTGGGTCTGTATACAGGGGGGCTGCTCTGGGGTCTGTATACAGGGGGGCTGCTCTGGGCTCTGTATACAGGGGGGCTGCTCTGGGTCTGTATACAGGGGGGGCTGCTCTGGGGTCTGTATACAGGGGGCTGCTCTGTGGTCTGTATACAGGGGGGCTGCTCTGGGCTCTGTATACAGGGGGCTGCTCTGTGGTCTGTATACAGGGGGGCTGCTCTGGGCTCTGTATACAGGGGGGGGGCTGCTCTGGGCTCTGTATACAGGGGGCTGCTCTGGGGCTCTGTATACAGGGGGGCTGCTCTGGGCTCTGTATACAGGGGGGGGCTGCTCTGGGCTCTGTATACAGGGGGGCTGCTCTGGGCTCTGTATACAGGGGGGGCTGCTCTGGGCTCTGTATACAGGGGGGGGCTGCTCTGGTCTGTATACAGGGGGCTGCTCTGGGTTCTGTATACAGGGGGGCTGCTCTGGGGTCTGTATACAGGGGGGCTGCTCTGGGTCTGTATACAGGGGGGCTGCTCTGGGCTCTGGATACAGGGGGCTGCTACTGGGCTCTGTATACAGGGGGGGCTGCTCTGGGTCTGTATACAGAGGGGGCTGCTCTGGGCCTCTGTATACAGGGGGGCTGCTCTGGGCTCTGTATACAGGGGGGCTGCTCTGGGCTCTGTATACAGGGGGGCTGCTCTGGGCTCTGTTACAGGGGGGCTGCTCTGGGGTCTGTATACAGGGGGGCTGCTCTGGCTCTGTATACAGGGGGGCTGCTCTGGGTCTTGTATACAGGGGGCTGCTCTGGGCTCTGTATACAGGGGGGCTGCTCTGGGCTCTGTATACAGGGGGGGCTGCTCTGGGCTCTGTATACCAGGGGGGCTGCTATGGGTCTGTATACAGGGGGGCTGCTCTGGGCTCTGTATACAGGGGGGGGCTTCTCTGGGCTCTGTATACAGGGGGGCTGCTCTGGGTCTGTATACAGGGGGGCTGCTCTGGGCTCTGTATACAGGGGGGGCTGCTCTGGGCTCTGTATACAGGGGGGCTGCTCTGGGCTCTGTATACAGGGGGGCTGCTCTGGGCTCTGTATACAGGGGGGGCTGCTCTGGGCTCTGTATACAGGGGGCTGCTCTGGGCTCTGTATACAGGGGGGCTGCTCTGGGCTCTGTATACAGGGGGGCTGCTCTGGGTCTGTATACAGGGGGGCTGCTCTGGGCTCTGTATACAGGGGGGCTGCTCTGGGCTCTGTATACAGGGGGGGCTGCTCTGGGTCTGTATACAGGGGGGCTGCTCTGGGCTCTGTATACAGGGGGGCTGCTCTGGGTCTGTATACAGGGGGGGCTGCTCTGGGCTCTGTATACAGGGGGCTGCTCTGGGTCTGAATACAGGGGGGCTGCTCTGGGCTCTGTATACAGGGGGCTGCTCTGGGCTCTGTATACAGGGGGCTGCTCTGGGGTCTGTATACAGGGGGGGCTGCTCTGGGCTCTGTATACAGGGGGGCTGCTCTGGGCTCTGTATACAGGGGGCTGCTCTGGGCTCTGTATACAGGGGGCTGCTCTGGGCTCTGTATACAGGGGTGGCTGCTCTGGGCTCTGTATGCAGGGGGGCTGCTCGGGGCTCTGTATACAGGGGGGCTGCTCTGGGCTCTGTATACAGGGGGGCTGCTCTGGGCTCTGTATACAGGGGGCTGCTCTGGGGTCTGTATACAGGGGGGCTGCTCTGGGCTCTGTATACAGGGGGGCTGCTCTGGGCTCTGTATACAGGGGGGGGCTTCTCTGGGCTCTGTATACAGGGGGGGCTGCTCTGGGCTCTGTATACAGGGGGGCTGCTCTGGGCTCTGTATACAGGGGGGCTGCTCTGGGCTCTGTATACAGGGGGGGGCCTGCTCTTGGGGTCTGTATACAGGGGGGGCTGCTCTGGGCTCTGTATACAGGGGGGCTGCTCTGGGCTCTGTATACAGGGGGCTGCTCTGGCTCTGTATACAGGGGGGCTGCTCTGGGTCTGTATACAGGGGGGGCTGCTCTGGGCTCTGTATACAGGGGGGCGGCTCTGGGGTCTGTATACAGGGGGGCTGCTCTGGGTCTGTATACAGGGGGGCTGCTCTGGGGTCTGTATACAGGGGGGCTGCTCTGGGCTCTGTATACAGGGGGGGCTGCTCTGGGTCTGTATACAGGGGGGCTGCTCTGGGGTCTGTATACAGGGGGCTGCTCTGTGGTCTGTATACAGGGGGGCTGCTCTGGGCTCTGTATACAGGGGGCTGCTCTGTGGTCTGTATACAGGGGGGCTGCTCTGGGCTCTGTATACAGGGGGGGGGGCTGCTCTGGGCTCTGTATACAGGGGGCTGCTCTGGGCTCTGTATACAGGGGGGCTGCTCTGGGCTCTGTATACAGGGGGGGGGCTGCTCTGGGCTCTGTATACAGGGGGCTGCTCTGGGCTCTGTATAAAGGGGGGCTGCTCTGGGCTCTGTATACAGGGGGGGGGCTGCTCTGGGTCTGTATACAGGGGGGCTGCTCTGGGGTCTGTATACAGGGGGGCTGCTCTGGGGTCTGTATACAGGGGGGCTGCTCTGGGGTCTGTATACAGGAGGGCTGCTCTGGGCTCTGTATACAGGGGGGCTGCTCTGGGCTCTGTATACAGGGGGGGGGCTGCTCTGGGTCTGTATACAGGGGGCTGCTCTGGGCTCTGTATACAGGGGGGCTGCTCTGGGCTCTGTATACAGGGGGGCTGCTCTGGGCTCTGTATACAGGGGGGCTGCTCTGGGCTCTGTATACAGGGGGGCTGCTCTGGGCTCTGTATACAGGGGGGCTGCTCTGGGCTCTGTATACAGGGGGGCTGCTCTGGGCCCTGTATACAAGGGGGGCTGCTCTGGGCTCTGTATACAGGGGGCTGCTCTGGGCTCTGTATACAAGGGGGGCTGCTCTGGGCTCTGTATACAGGGGGGCTGCTCTGGGTCTGTATACAGGGGGGCTGCTCTGGGCTCTGTATACAGGGGGGGGCTTCTCTGGGCTCTGTATACAGGGGGGCTGCTCTGGGTCTGTATACAGGGGGGCTGCTCTGGGCTCTGTATACAGGGGGGGCTGCTCTGGGCTCTGTATACAGGGGGGGCTGCTCTGGGCTCTGTATACAGGGGGGCTGCTCTGGGCTCTGTATACAGGGGGGGGCTGCTCTGGGGCTCTGTATACAGGGGGGCTGCTCTGGGCTCTGTATACAGGGGGGCTGCTCTGGGCTCTGTATACAGGGGGGCTGCTCTGGGCTCTGTATACAGGGGGGCTGCTCTGGGTCTGTATAAAGGGGGGCTGCTCTGGGCTCTGTATACAGGGGGGGGCTTCTCTGGGCTCTGTATACAGGGGGGCTGCTCTGGGTCTGTATACAGGGGGGGCTGCTCTGGGCTCTGTATACAGGGGGGGGGGGCTGCTCTGGGCTCTGTATACAGGGGGGCTGCTCTGGGCTCTGTATACAGGGGGGGGCTTCTCTGGGCTCTGTATACAGGGGGGCTGCTCTGGGTCTGTATACAGGGGGGCTGCTCTGGGCTCTGTATACAGGGGGGGGCTGCTCTGGGCTCTGTATACAGGGGGGCTGCTCTGGGTCTGTATACAGGGGGGCTGCTCTGGGCTCTGTATACAGGGGGGGGGCTGCTCTGGGTCTGTATACAGGGGGGCTGCTCTGGGCTCTGTATAGAAGGGGGGCTGTGTGTATGGGGTCTGTATACAGGGGGGTTCATCCGGGAGGGGGGGGTTGTGACTACCCCTCTATCCACATGATATATGGGCTGGTTGTCAGCAGTAATAGAGACGTGTAATGGAGAGATCGGCCGTCTTCTGTGCTCAGCTCTTATCTACAGACAGCGGCGCTGACCATTGCCCCCTCCTCTCCCCAGCGTCCTCCTGTCCCCCCCTCCCCAGCGCCCCCCACTGTATGGGGGGGGGGGGGGGTATTATCTGGTCAGTGTATGGGGGGGGGGGTATTGCGATGCCCTGGCCCCTGGGGGCCACTTCCGCAGTGCTGGTGTTATGAGCGGGCAATGACCGGGGCAGCTGCAGGGGTTATACTTGTCACGGTATAGGCCTGAGAGCGGCACAGCTGTAGGGCCGGTCTGTGGAATCTGCGGGTGATGATGGGCATGCGATTCTTCGCTGCACTTAGTCAGGGCACCAGTTAGTGGACACCAATGCCAGGGTTCAGTAACAGCGGTTTTATTATAGATGAGGTAACTAGTAGCAACAGTCTCTCCGGATGCAACCGGTATATAGCAGGCTCTGACAAATAAAGCAGGAGTGGTGCTGCATAGGCTGTGAGAATACGTGCCGGATGATGGGAGTAGGAGTATGAGAGAAATAGCGTTGCTGGGTGGATTAGCTTGAGAATAATACTTGCTGTGAATCCTTGCAGCGATGAGGAGAAATAACGGAATGACACCCAGATGAGAGAGAAGAATCCGGTCACTTGAGCAGGCAGATACAGCCGAAGACTTGTATATAGCAGCAGACTTAGTCACTCTTCTGTGGGAGAGGACAGAACAACACAACCTCCTTGCTTGGAAGCCGGGGCTCAACTCTCTTGTCAGCAGGAAGTGGGAGGTCACATGGTTGCTCCTGGCCAGAGCTAGTCGGCCATTGGAGGAACCATGGTTACAGGTCACGTGATCAACAGCCTTGCATACCACTGTACACTGTAATACACAGGAACACATGAGAATACACATGAAAATGCACAATACCAGAGAATACTAGGGGAAAACCAGCAGCAGTTGCAGTGCAAACACTTACCAGAACAGGCATTGACACAGCAATAGAAATGGCCATAATAGGAGTAGTAGTCTGCATGTTCTGGGACACTGCATACCTCCCTAGCAAGTTTGAGCCGACCTCGGCGAATCTAGAAGGCAGCAAACATGAATAGACTGGACAATCAAACAACAGGAATGAATTATGAGAGTGAGTGTGATGAGGTGTGTGTTTCCCACGCCCAAGGCACAGGTGAGAAGAGAGAGAGAATGAGAAACCCTAGTGGCAGGACTTCACCTAGGGGTGCCTAACGTACTCTGGCTACCAGGTAGCTAGTGCGTGAACCATCTGACGTGTAAGCCAGGACAACTTAACTGCTGGCGGGTGACCCTCCATATTCCAGCCAGTTAGACAGTAGGTTTTCTGTTAAATGTGTTACCCTACTGGAAAAGAGAACTGTGAAGACCTGTGTACTACCTTGGCGTGTCTGAGTAGTGTCTTGGATACCTGGAAGAGAAAAGAACAAAATAATAAAAGCAAACATACATGGGGAGCTCCCTTTCATACCACTCAATCACACACACAAGCACTCCACAGGCCAAACACACGAAAAGGTATCCAAGGTGCGATAGGTATGGACAAGTGTGAAGGTTAGGTATGACTATGTGTGATAACTACTGTGTTGGGACAAGACAGAGGTGAACAAATACTGGAAACAAAAAGGAAGGGAAACACAAAAGACAACAAATACTGCGAGGTCCTGAGGAGAACTGGCTCACATAAATCTGAATGAAAATCTGAGAAAAATCTGAATGCGAACTGGCTCAACTAAATCTTTCCAGCTATAGATATAATATAGACAATAATGAGACTGGATGAGAAAATACACTCCTACATAAACTGGACTTTCTCTGAGGTATATGTATATACTGAATTCTCTTACTCAGAGGAGGAGCTATCTGTCTTAGACACTGGAAAATATACTGTTTTACAAAAGAGGCGCTCTACTCTGAGGCAATCTATGTAACCTTGTGCTTACTCAGAGGAGGAAATACAAAGACTTCGATAACACTGGAATACAATAGTACAATAAGTGCAATAATGAAATAAGTGCAATAATACCCTGTGTGGAACACACAATCACAGGAAAGTGCATTAGGAAGGAATGGGTTAAGTGTCTCTGTTAGGTAGAGTCTCTTTTAGGCAATTAGACATCGTCCATGTAAAAGGCTCTGGGACAGGCACTAGAGAACCTTTTGTTATGGTAAGTGTCCATCAGCTCATGGCTGGTTAGTACAGGGAACTTGGTCAGGAGGACCAGGCACAAACCTTGAACGTTGCAGGAACTGGAACAAAACAGTTAGACAACAAAAACAGTTAAAGGGCTCTGGTCTCTGTAAGGATACTTAGCAGAAATGTCCTGGAGGACCCTGAGTAGGCTTCTTCTTTTTCTTCTTCCACGGATAGCGATAGCGTGAAGGGCCTGGAGCAGAAGCATCACTGGATGCCGTAGTGACTACAATGCTGGGCGTCACCGTGGTGATAGGAGAGATGATGGGGGCCACATGATAGGTGACGGTCGTGGTAGAAGAGGCAGCCTTAGCCACAGCAGTGGGGGCAGTAGAGGGGACTGCGGTAGTAGACGGGCCCGCTGTAGTGGAAGCTACAGGAGTAGCGCTAGGCATAGCGGTGGAAGCTGTAGTGGCAGGCGACAGGGCAGCGAGGGCCTGCTGAATGTCCTCGATCAGCTGCATAATCTTAGGCCCCGGCCCGAGCATCCATTGCGGCAGGGGCGGCGAATCACGCCCTGGAGGTTGCCACAGACCCGGGGATATGAAGGCCTTAGCAGAGTTCTCCCCTTTAGGGCCAGGGACTGAGGACAGAGAAGTCGGTCCACTTACGATCTGTTCGCTGTCCGGTGATGAGGACCCTCCGGTACAAGAAGCGAGGTCAGCGGTGCTGGAGTGACCGGGTCCCGGAGAAATGCTGGTCTCAGGTATGGGCCCCTCATTCTGATCAGCAGAGGCCGGGATGAAGGCCCGGCGAAGACTTCCGTCGTCCGACGGGGCAGCGGCCCAGCTGGTGTCGCTGTAGGATGGGAGCGGTGCTAGCAGGCAGGCAGGATTGCTCTCCGGCAGCTCCGGCATCATTGGTGCTGCGGCTGCAGGCAAACGTTTCTCGGGGGCCGCCATCTTGTCACGCTCTGGCCGGAACTTGTAGCAGGAAGGGGAGGAGCGCCAGGATGGAGGATCAGGTTCCAGAATCTGCCCAGCAACAGTGACGTCATCCGGCCCAGGCGGCCAATCAGGAGCAGCCAATGGAAAGTCTATGGCGCCGGACGATTCCCGCGCTTTGGCAGCATGGCTGTTAACCCCCTCCTCTCCGGGGTATGGCACAGCCAGAAATTGAAGACGGCGGCCATCTTGTGTACTGTTTAGGGCTTGAAACACCTCAATCACCCCCATAGTAATCGGCAAAGTCTCTGGGCGGTAGCAGTACAGTTCTGGGGACACTGACAGTTGGCACAACACAGTCTTTATCCTGTTCGTGACGCCAAAAATGCGATGCCCTGGCCCCTGGGGGCCACTTCCGCAGTGCTGGTGTTATGAGCGGGCAATGACCGGGGCAGCTGCAGGGGTTATACTTGTCACGGTATAGGCCTGAGGGCAGCACAGCTGTAGGGACGGTCTGTGGAATCTGCGGGTGATGATGGGCATGCGATTCTTCGCTGCACCTAGTCAGGGCACCAGTTAGTGGACACCAATGCCAGGGTTCAGTAACAGCGGTTTTATTATAGATGAGGTAACTAGTAGCAACAGTTCTGTCCGGATGCAACCGGGTATATAGCAGGCTTGGACAAATAAAGCAGGAGTGGTGCTGCATAGGCTGTGAGAATACGTGCCGGATGATGGGAGTAGGAGTATGAGAGGAATAGCGTTGCTGGGTGGATTAGCTTGAGAATAATACTTGCTGTGAATCCTTGCAGCGATGATGAGAGATAACGGAATGACACCCAGATGAGAGAGAAGAATCCGGACACTTGAGCAGGCAGATACAGCCGAAGACTTGAATACAGCAGCAGACTTAGTCACTCTTCTGTGGGAGAGGATAGAACCACACAACCTCCTTGCTTGGAAGCAGGGGCTCAACTCTCTTGTCAGCAGGAAGTGGGAGGTCACATGGTTGCTCCTGGCCAGAGCTAGTCGGCCATTGGAGGAACCATGGTTACAGGTCACGTGATCAACAGCCTTGCATACCACTGTACACTGTAATACACAGGAACACATGACAATACACATGAAAATGCACAATACCAGAGAATACTAGGGGAAAACCAGCAGCAGTTGCAGTGCAAACACTTACCAGAACAGGCATTGACACAGCAAGAGAAATGGCCATAATAGGAGTAGTAGTCTGCATGTTCTGGGACACTGCAGTATTATCTGGTCAGTGTATGGGGGGGTATTATCTTTTCAGTGTATGGGGGGTATTATCTGGTCAGTGTATGGGGGTGTATTATCTGGTCAGTGTATGGGGGGGTATTATCTGGTCAGTGTATGGGGGGGTATTATCTGGTCAGTGTATGGGGGGGGGTATTATCTGGTCAGTGTATGGGGGGGTATTATCTGGTCAGTGTATGGGGGGCTATTATCTGGTCAGTGTATGGGGGGGTATTATCTGGTCAGTGTATGGGGGGGTATTATCTGGTCAGTGTATGGGGGGGTATTATCTGGTCAGTGTATGGGGGGGTATTATCTGGTCAGTGTATGGGGGGGTATTATCTGGTCAGTGTATGGGGGGGGTATTATCTGGTCAGTGTATGGGGGGGGATTATCTGGTCAGTGTATGGGGGGGGGGTATTATCTGGTCAGTGTATGGGGGGGTATTATCTGGTCAGTGTATGGGGGGGTATTATCTGGTCAGTGTATGGGGGGGTATTATCTGGTCAGTGTATGGGGGGGGTATTATCTGGTCAGTGTATGGGGGGGTATTATCTGGTCAGTGTATGGGGGGGTATTATCTGGTCAGTGTATGGGGGGGGGTATTATCTGGTCAGTGTATGGGGGGGTATTATCTGGTCAGTGTATGGGGGGGTATTATCTGGTCAGTGTATGGGGGGGGTATTATCTGGTCAGTGTATGGGGGGGTATTATCTGGTCAGTGTATGGGGGGGTATTATCTGGTCAGTGTATGGGGGGGGTATTATCTGGTCAGTGTATGGGGGGGTATTATCTGGTCAGTGTATGGGGGGGTATTATCTGGTCAGTGTATGGGGGGGTATTATCGTGCACTATTCTGGTGATTATCTGGCGGTTTATGGGGCTGTATTCTGTAATATTCTGCAACGTTATCTCAGCGGTCGCTCCCGGTAATCTTCTCAGATCAGGATTAGGATCCTCTCGTCCTTCTCACCGCGGTCAAGGTTCACCGGCTCCATTATCATCACAGACTCAAGGTTACGGCCGTGTAACGGGTGAATGATTAACGGCAGAGCAAGCGCTGCCAGAGCACGGCCGACAACGGAGAGGCAGACTGACCACCTGTCATCTGCACAGGGAAAACTGGCCATGGGGCCCCTGAGGGCCGGAACTCTGAGGGCCACCTGAGAGGAACTGAACCCTCACTGCAGGGTCTCACCAGAGAGGTGACCGTAATCCTCATTACTCGGCCATTCTACATCACTACCTCTATAGGGCCGACCACCTCCATCACTACCTCTATCGGGCCGATCACCTCAATCACTACCTTTATAGGGCTGACCACCTCCATCACTACCTCTATCGGGCCGACCACCTCAATCACTACTGCTACAGGGCCGACCACCTTCATCACTACCTCTATAGGATCGACCACTTCCATCACTATCTCTACAGGGCCGACCACCTCCATCACTACCTCTACAGGGCCAACCACCTCCATCACTACCTCTACAGGGCCGACCACCTCCATGACTACCTCTACAGGGCCGACCACCTCCATCACTACCTCTACAGGGCTGACCACCTCCATCACTACCTCTATAACACCACTAGTATAGACTGATATCCCCTCAGAGACCTCGCTACAGGGCCGACCACCTCCATCCCTACCTCTACAGGGCCGACCACCTCCATCACTGCCTCTACAGGGCCGACCACCTCCATCACTGCCTCTACAGGGCCGACCACCTCCATCCCTACCTCTACAGGGCCGACCACCTCCATCCCTACCTCTACAGGGCCGACCACCTCCATCCCTACCTCTACAGGGCCGACCACCTCCATCCCTACCTCTACAGAGCTTCTAGTCATAATGATCTGCGGCTGCATGGGAATAATGATCAGCGAAATCGTCACTCATTTGCGGCACCGGGCTGCACAATCTATCACTGTACCTGAATATATTATTTTCTCCACATGCCCCCCCAGCAGGTGTACTGGTCCGGGGTTATGGGGTGCGGCAGCTGTACTGGTCCGGGGTTATGGGGCGCGGCAGGTGTACTGGTCCGGGGTTATGGGGTGCGGCAGGTGTACTGGTCCGGGGTTGTGGGGCGCGGCAGGTGTACTGGTCCGGGGTTATGGGGTGCGGCAGGTGTACTGGTCCGGGGTTATGGGGTGCGGCAGGTGTACTGGTCCGGGGTTATGGGGTGCGGCAGGTGTACTGGTCCGGGGTTATGGGGTGCGGCAGGTGTACGGGTGCGGCAGGTGTACTGGTCCGGGGTTATGGGGTGCGGCAGGTGTACTGGTCTGGGGTTATGGGGTGCGGCAGGTGTACTGGTCTGGGGTTATGGGGTGCAGCAGGTGTACTGGTCCAGGGTTATGGGGCGCGGCAGGTGTACTGGTCCGGAGTTATGGGGTGTGGCAGCTGTACTGGTCCGGGGTTATGGGGTGCGGCAGGTGTACTGGTCTGGGGTTATGGGGTGCGGCAGGTGTACTGGTCCGTGGTTATGGGGTGTGGCAGGTGTACTGGTCCGGGGTTATGGGGTGTGGCAGCTGTACTGGTCCGTGGTTATGGGGTGCGGCAGCTGTACTGATCCGGGGTCATGGGGGGCGGCAGGTGTACGGGTCCGGGGTTATGGGTTATGGGGTGCGGCAGGTGTACTGGTCCGGGGTTATGGGTTATGGGGTGCGGCAGGTGTACTGGTCCGGGGTTATGGGGTGCGGCAGGTGTACTGGTCCGGGGTTATGGGGCGCGGCAGGTGTACTGGTCCGGGGTTATGGGGTGCGGCAGGTGTACTGGTCCGGGGTTATGGGGTGCGGCAGGTGTACTGGTCCGGGGTTATGGGGCGCGGCAGGTGTACTGGTCCGGGGTTATGGGGTGCGGCAGGTGTACTGGTCCGGGGTTATGGGGTGCGGCAGGTGTACTGGTCCGGGGTTATGGGGCGCGGCAGGTGTACTGGTCCGGGGTTATGGGGCGCGGCAGGTGTACTGGTCCGGGGTTATGGGGTGCGGCAGGTGTACTGGTCCGGGGTTATGGGGCGCGGCAGGTGTACTGGTCCGGGGTTATGGGGTGCGGCAGGTGTACTGGTCCGGGGTTATGGGGCGCGGCAGGTGTACTGGTCCGGGGTTATGGGGCGCGGCAGGTGTACTGGTCCGGGGTTATGGGGCGCGGCAGGTGTACTGGTCCGGGGTTATGGGGTGCAGCAGCTGTACTGGTCCGGGGTTATGGGGTGCAGCAGCTGTACTGGTCCGGGGTCGGGTGAATGTGACCCCGTCCTTGATCTTCTAATCTATGCTCCATATTCCTGTATGATCTGGGTGACAGGTGACCCTGCGAGCCGCTTATCTTACCTGTCTCCCTCCATGGAGGCCGCTCATAGTTCAGGGCTCCTGCACCTTATCCCATATCAGCGCTGGAGATATCACAAGCGTCTATGGGAGAGAAGCCGCCGTTACTAGAGATTAGCGCTCTAGTGGTGGCTGCTGGGAGCCCGGGACAATGTACATTATACTACACATACCGCACTATATACTGAGCATTATACCGCACTGTATACTGTACATTATACTACACATACCGCTCTATATACTGTGCATTATACTACACATACCGCTCTATATACTGTACATTATACTACACATACCGCACTGTATACTGAGCATTATACCGCACTGTATACTGTACATTATACTACACATACCGCTCTATATACTGTGCATTATACCGCACTGTATACTGTACATTATACTACACATACCGCTCTATATACTGTGCATTATACCGCACTATATACTGTGCATTATACTACACATACCGCACTATATACTGAGCATTATACCGCACTATATACTGAGTATTATATCGTACTATATACCGAGCATTATACCGCACTATATACTGGGCATTTTACCGCACTATATACTGAGCATTATACCGCACTATATACCGTGCATTATAGCGCACTATATACTGAGCATTATACCGCACTATATACTGAGCATTATACCGCACTGTATACTGTACATTATACTACACATACCGCTCTATATACTGTGCATTATACCGCACTATATACTGTGCATTATACTACACATACCGCACTATATACTGAGCATTATACTGCACTATATACTGTGCATTATACCGCACTATATACTGAGTATTATACCGTACTATATACCGAGCATTATACCGCACTATATACTGTGCATTATACCGCACTATATACCGAGCATTATACTGCACTATATACTGAGCATTATACCGCACTGTATACTGTACATTATACTACACATACCGCTCTATATACTGAGCATTATACCGCACTGTATACTGTACATTATACTACACATACTGCTCTATATACTGAGCATTATACCGCACTATATACTGTACATTATACTACACATACCGCACTATATACTGAGCATTATACCGCACTATATACCGAGCATTATACCGCACTATATACCGAGCATTATACCGCACTATATACCGAGCATTATAGCGCACTATATACCGAGCATTATACCGTCTGTGATAAAAGGGGGGAGGCGGCTGACATGATCCCGGGGTCTAAGCCCCCCCACTTCTCGGTATTCGCACTCCCACAGGTTTCTGTTGCTCTATTCACCTCTATCATTTTATAGATTCCTGATTTGGCCGTGAAGGTAACGTCCGCCCTGTGTATGGGGAGAGAGAAGAGCCGCCCTGTGTATGGGGGAGAGGGAAGAGCCGCCCTGTGTATGGAGAGAGAGAAGAGCCGCCCTGTGTATGGGGGGAGAGGGAAGAGCCGCCCTGTGTATGGGGGAGAGGGAAGAGCCGCCCTGTGTATGGGGGAAAGGGAAGAGCCGCCCTGTGTATGGGGGGAGAGAGAAGAGCCGCCCTGTGTATGGGGGAAAGGGAAGAGCCGCCCTGTGTATGGGGGGAGAGAGAAGAGCCGCCCTGTGTATGGGGGAGAGGGAAGAGCCGCCCTGTGTATGGGGGAGAGGGAAGAGCCGCTCTGTGTATGGGGGAGAGAGAAGAGCCGCCCTGTGTATGGGGGAGAGGGAAGAGCCGCCCTGTGTATGGGGGGGGGAGGGAAGAGCCGCCCTGTGTATGGGGGGGGGGGAGGGAAGAGCCGCCCTGTGTATGGGGGGGGGGGGGAGGGAAGAGCCGCCCTGTGTATGGGGGAGAGAGAAGAGCCGCCCTGTGTATGGGGGAGAGGGAAGAGCCGCCCTGTGTATGGGGGAGAGGGAAGAGCCGCCCTGTGTATGGGGGAGAGGGAAGAGCCGCCCTGTGTATGGGGGAAAGGGAAGAGCCGCCCTGTGTATGGGGGAGAGGGAAGAGCCGCCCTGTGTATGGGGGAGAGGGAAGATCCGCCCTGTGTATGGGGGAGAGAGAAGAGCCGCCCTGTGTATGGGGGAGAGGGAAGAGCCGCCCTGTGTATGGGGGAGAGGGAAGAGCCGCCCTGTGTATGGGGGAGAGGGAAGAGCCGCCCTGTGTATGGGGGAGAGGAAAGAGCCGCCCTGTGTATGGGGGGGGGGGGAGAGAGAAGAGCCGCCCTGTGTATGGGGGGGGGGGGAGAGAAGAGCCGCCCTGTGTATGGGGGAGGGGGAAGAGCCGCCCTGTGTATGGGGGAGAGGGAAGAGCCGCCCTGTGTATGGGGGGGGGGGGGAGAGAGAAGAGCCGCCCTGTGTATGGGGGAGAGGGAAGAGCCGCCCTGTGTATGGGGGAGAGAGAAGAGCCGCCCTGTGTATGGGGGAGAGAGAAGAGCCGCCCTGTGTATGGGGGGAGAGGGAAGAGCCGCCCTGTGTATGGGGGAGAGGGAAGAGCCGCCCTGCGTATGGGGGAGAGGGAAGAGCCGCCCTGCGTATGGGGGAGAGGGAAGAGCCGCCCTGCGTATGGGGGAGAGAGAAGAGCCGCCCTGTGTATGGGGGGAGAGGGAAGAGCCGCCCTGTGTATGGGGGAGAGGGAAGAGCCGCCCTGCGTATGGGGGAGAGAGAAGAGCCGCCCTGTGTATGGGGGAGAGAGAAGAGCCGCCCTGTGTATGGGGGGAGAGGGAAGAGCCGCCCTGTGTATGGGGGAGAGGGAAGAGCCGCCCTGTGTATGGGGGAGAGGGAAGAGCCGCCCTGTGTATGGGGGAGAGGGAAGAGCCGCCCTGTGTATGGGGGAGAGGGAAGAGCCGCCCTGTGTATGGGGGGAGAGGGAAGAGCCGCCCTGTGTATGGGGGAGAGGGAAGAGCCGCCCTGCGTATGGGGGAGAGGGAAGAGCCGCCCTGCGTATGGGGGAGAGGGAAGAGCCGCCCTGTATATGGGGGAGAGGGAAGAGCCGCCCTGCGTATGGGGGGGGGGGAGAGAGAAGAGCCGCCCTGTGTATGGGGGAGAGGGAAGAGCCGCCCTGTGTATGGGGAAGAGGGAAGAGCCGCCCTGTGTATGGGGGAGAGGGAAGAGCCGCCCTGTGTATGGGGGAGAGGGAAGAGCCGCCCTGTGTATGGGGAAGAGGGAAGAGCCGCCCTGTGTATGGGGGAGAGGGAAGAGCCGCCCTGTGTATGGGGGAGAGGGAAGAGCCGCCCTGTGTATGGGGGAGAGGGAAGAGCCGCCCTGTGTATGGGGCAGAGGGAAGAGCCGCCCTGTGTATGGGGGAGAGAGAAGGGAGCTGAGGGTTTCCCTGCTTACACACGCGCTGCGATATAGAGTTCCTAGGCTCTTAGCATCTTTTCTCTATCCCAGAGATCCCCAACTCGCGGACTGCGGTCCAAACACGGACCGTGAAGGCCAGCTGTCCGGACCCCGTCTGCAGCTCTGTATACCTGTATACTGAGCTGCGCTGCTCCCCTTTGCACTCATAGTTACCGTGCAGCATTGGCTCCCTCCCTGTCAGTCACTCTTGTGGTCGCGCTCTCTGCTGCTCGAGTGACGTCACTGGACAAGGGGAAAGCGGCTTCTAGTGACGGCTGCAGCCACAAGAGGGGAAGAGAAGAGGAGACGCCCGGACCCAGGTGAGTATAAGTGTTTGGTTTTTTTAGCTATATGCTGTATGGGAGGGGAGAAGCATACAGCGGGGGTCTTTATAAACAGGGAGAGCACACAGGGGGGCTATATGGGAGGGGGAGCACAGGGGAGCTATATACTGCTGGGAGAGAGCGCACAGGGGGCTATATGGGAGGGGGAGCACAGGGGAGCTATATACTGCTGGGAGAGAGCGCACAGGGGGCTATATACTACTGGGGAGAACATAGCAGCAGTCTATAAAATACTGGGGGAGCACACAGGGGTCTTTATAAACAGGGAGAGCACACAGGGAGTCTCTATACAAACGGGGGGAGCACATAGGGGGTCTCTATACAAACGGGGGGAGCACACAGGGTCTCTATACAAATGGGGGAGCACACAGGGTCTCTATTCAAACGGGGGGAAAACAGGAGGTCTATATACTACTTGGGGAATGCACAGGAGGGCTATATGGGAGGGGGAGCACACGGGGGATATATACTACTGGGAAGTGCACAGGGGGGCTGTATACTAATGGGGGAGAGTGCACAGGGGGGCTATATACTATAGGGGAGAGCACAGGAGGTCTATTTTACTGGGGGAGCACACAGAGGAACTATATACTACTGGGGGAGCGCACAGAGGGTCTATATACTACTGTGGGAGCTCACAGGGGAGCTATATAGTACTGGGGGAGCACACAGGGGGGCTATATACTACTGGGGGAGAATACAGGGGGGCTATATACTACTTGTGGAGTTCACAGGGGGCTATATACTACTGGGGGGCGCACAGGGGGGCTATATACTACTGGGGGAGCACATGGGGGTTATATACTACTGGGGGAGAGCGAACTGGGGGGCTATATACTACAGGGGAGAGCGCACAGGGGGACTATATACTATTGGGGAGCCCACTGGGGCTATATACTACAGAGGGAGAGTTCACAGGGGGCTATATACTACTGTGGGAGAGCTCACATGGGGCTATATACTACTAAAGGAGCGCACAAAGGGGGCTATATACTACTGAGGGAGAGCGTACAGGGGGGCTATATACTACTGGGGGAGCGCACAGGGGGGCTATATACTACTGGGGGAGCGCACAGGGTGCTATATAAGGGCCGGTGATAGAGAAAAAACGCCAGTAAGTGGAGCGTCACCTGACTATAGACCCCCCTAAGTGGAGCGTCACCTGACTATAGACCCCCCTAAGTGGAGCGTCACCTGACTATAGACCCCCCTAAGTGGAGCGTCACCTGACTATAGACCCCGCCAAGTGGAGCGTCACCTGAGTATAGACCCCGCTAAGTGGAGCGTCACCTGACTATAGACCCCGCCAAGTGGAGCGTCACCTGACTATAGACCCCCCTAAGTGGAGCGTCACCTGACTATAGACCCCGCCAAGTGGAGTGTCACCTGACTATAGACCCCCCTAAGTGGAGCGTCACCTGACTATAGACCCCGGTAAGTGGAGCGTCACCTGACTATAGACCCCCCTAAGTGGAGCGTCACCTGACTATAGACCACGCTAAGTGACCCCTCACTTAAAGTTGTTGAGTACCCCTGGTGTATCCGGATCAGTTCCTTACTTTCTGTGTGGATACTGTCCTGCACTGTGACTCTCCACGGCGTGGGGTGATCCCTGACCTGTAGTGACGGGGATCCCTGACCTCTAGTGACGGGGATCCCTGACCTCTAGTGACGGGGATCCCTGACCTCTAGTGACGGCGATCCCTGACCTCTAGTGACGGGGATCCCTGACCTCTAGTGACGGGGATCCCTGACCTGTAGTGACGGGGATCCCTGACCTCTAGTGACGGGGATTCCTGACCTCTAGTGACGGGGATCCCTAACCTGTAGTGACGGGGATCCCTGACCTCTAGTGACGGGGATCCCTGACCTCTAGTGACGGGGATCCCTGACCTCTAGTGACGGGGATCCCTGACCTCTAGTGACGGGGATCCCTGACCTCTAGTGACGGGGATCCCTGACCTGTAGTGACTGGGATCCCTGACCTGTAGTGACGGGGATCCCTGACCTGTAGTGACGGGGATCCCTGACCTCTAGTGACGGGGATCCCTGACCTCTAGTGACGGGGATCCCTGACCTGTAGTGACTGGGATCCCTGACCTGTAGTGACGGGGATCCCTGACCTGTAGTGACGGGGATCCCTGACCTCTAGTGACGGGGATCTCTGACCTGTAGTGACTGGGATCCCTGACCTGTAGTGACGGGGATCCCTGACCTGTAGTGACGGGGATCCCTGACCTCTATTGACGGTGATCCCTGACCTCTATTGACGGTGATCCCTGACCTCTAGTGACGGTGATCCCTGACCTCTAGTGACGGTGATCCCTGACCTCTAGGAACCTGAACTCTCGGCTTCTGATTCCCGCTGTCTGGCGGCTCCGTGAACAGGGTGGATACAGCCTATGGCTGTGGCTGTATCCCAGCTTTCCGGGCGGTCCGTACGCTGTATCCCCCCTCTCCACAGAGCCGCCAGACGGAGGGAATCAGAAGCCGAGAGCTCAGGTTCATACAAACCCAGACTTCGGCAAATTTGCTCATCCCTAGTGACTTCCTCCCTACAGCCCCTGTAAGGTGTGCTGTGAGTGCGTATGTGAGAAGTAAAGAGAGAGATGAACTCTCACTGGCGTACAGACCCATGTGACAGTAACCCCTTAGGTACTGCAGCTGTGCAATAACTGAATATACACACTTGCAACAACAACAACTTGTGGGGAAACTCTGGTACTACATCACCACCAAGAAGTACAGGCTTTTACCAAGGGTGTAACCAATAGCAACACCCGTGGTGGGACACCATGGTATGTTTTAGTATGTAGCGGTACGTCTCGGTGCAGTGTGTAGCGTTACATCTCGGTGTGTAGCAGTACGTCTCGGTGCAGCGTGTAGCGGTATGTCTCGGTGTATAGCGGTATGTCTCGGTGCAGTGTGTAGCGGTATGTCTCGGTGTGTAGCGTTACATCTCGGTGTGTAGCAGTACGTCTCGGTGCAGCGTGTAGCGGTATGTCTCGGTGTGTAGCGGGACGGCTCGGTGCAGTGTGTAGCGGTATGTCTCGGTGTGTAGCGGTATGTCTCGGTGTGTAGCGGTATGTCTCGGTGCAGTGTTTAGCGGTATGTCTCGGTGCAGTGTGTAGCGGTATGTCTCGGTGTGTAGCGGTATGTCTCGGTGCAGTGTGTAGCGGTATGTCTCGGTGCAGTGTGTAGCGGTATGTCTCGGTGTGTAGCGTTACATCTCGGTGTGTAGCAGTACGTCTCGGTGCAGCGTGTAGCGGTATGTCTTGGTGTGTAACGGGACGTCGGTGCAGTGTGTAGCGGTATGTCTCGGTGCAGTGTGTAGCGGTATGTCTCGGTGTGTAGCGGGACGTCTCGGTGCAGTGTGTAGCGGTATGTCTCGGTGTGTAGCGGTATGTCTCGGTGTGTAGCGGTATGTCTCGGTGCAGTGTGTAGCGGTATGTCTCGGTGCAGTGTTTAGCGGTATGTCTCGGTGCAGTGTGTAGCGGTATGTCTCAGTGTGTAGCGGTATGTCTCGGTGCAGTGTGTAGCGGTATGTCTCGGTGCAGTGTGTAGCGGTATGTCTCGGTGCAGTGTGTAGCGGTATGTCTCGGTGCAGTGTGTAGCGGTATGTCTCGGTGTGTAGCGGGACATCTCGGTGCAGTGTGTAGCGGTATGTCTCGGTGTGTAGCGGTATGTCTCGGTGTGTAGCGGTATGTCTCGGTGCAGTGTGTAGCGGTATGTCTCGGTGCAGTGTGTAGCAGTATGTCTCGGTGCAGTGTGTAGCGGTATGTCTCGGTGTGTAGCGGTATGTATCGGTGTGTAGCGGTATGTCTCGGTGCAGTGTGTAGCGGTATGTCTCGGTGCAGTGTGTAGCGGTATGTCTCAGTGTGTAGCGGTATGTCTCGGTGCAGTGTGTAGCGGTATGTCTCGGTGCAGTGTGTAGCAGTATGTCTCGGTGTGTAGCGGGACATCTCGGTGCAGTGTGTAGCGGTATGTCTCGGTGTGTAGCGGTATGTCTCGGTGTGTAGCGGTATGTCTCGGTGCAGTGTGTAGTGGTATGTCTCGGTGCAGTGTGTAGCGGTATGTCTCGGTGCAGTGTGTAGCGGTATGTCTCGGTGTGTAGCGGTATGTATCGGTGTGTAGCGGTATGTCTCGGTGCAGTGTGTAGCGGTATGTCTCGGTGCAGTGTGTAGCGGTATGTCTCGGTGTGTAGCGGTATGTCTCGGTGCAGTGTGTAGCGGTATGTCTCGGTGCAGTGTGTAGCGGTATGTCTCGGTGTGTAGCGTTACATCTCGGTGTGTAGCAGTACGTCTCGGTGCAGCGTGTAGCGGTATGTCTTGGTGTGTAACGGGACGTCGGTGCAGTGTGTAGCGGTATGTCTCGGTGCAGTGTGTAGCGGTATGTCTCGGTGTGTAGCGGGACGTCTCGGTGCAGTGTGTAGCGGTATGTCTCGGTGTGTAGCGGTATGTCTCGGTGTGTAGCGGTATGTCTCGGTGCAGTGTGTAGCGGTATGTCTCGGTGCAGTGTTTAGCGGTATGTCTCGGTGCAGTGTGTAGCGGTATGTCTCAGTGTGTAGCGGTATGTCTCGGTGCAGTGTGTAGCGGTATGTCTCGGTGCAGTGTGTAGCGGTATGTCTCGGTGCAGTGTGTAGCGGTATGTCTCGGTGTGTAGCGGTATGTCTCGGTGCAGTGTGTAGCGGTATGTCTCGGTGCAGTGTGTAGCGGTATGTCTCGGTGCAGTGTGTAGCGGTATGTCTCAGTGTGTAGCGGTATGTCTCGGTGCAGTGTGTAGCGGTATGTCTCGGTGCAGTGTGTAGCGGTATGTCTCGGTGTGTAGCGGGACATCTCGGTGCAGTGTGTAGCGGTATGTCTCGGTGTGTAGCGGTATGTCTCGGTGTGTAGCGGTATGTCTCGGTGCAGTGTGTAGCGGTATGTCTCGGTGCAGTGTGTAGCGGTATGTCTCGGTGCAGTGTGTAGCGGTATGTCTCGGTGTGTAGCGGTATGTATCGGTGTGTAGCGGTATGTCTCGGTGCAGTGTGTAGCGGTATGTCTCGGTGCAGTGTGTAGCGGTATGTCTCAGTGTGTAGCGGTATGTCTCGGTGCAGTGTGTAGCGGTATGTCTCGGTGCAGTGTGTAGCAGTATGTCTCGGTGTGTAGCGGGACATCTCGGTGCAGTGTGTAGCGGTATGTCTCGGTGTGTAGCGGTATGTCTCGGTGTGTAGCGGTATGTCTCGGTGCAGTGTGTAGCGGTATGTCTCGGTGCAGTGTGTAGCAGTATGTCTCGGTGCAGTGTGTAGCGGTATGTCTCGGTGCAGTGTGTAGCGGTATGTCTCGGTGTGTAGCGTTACATCTCGGTGTGTAGCAGTACGTCTCGGTGCAGCGTGTAGCGGTATGTCTTGGTGTGTAACGGGACGTCGGTGCAGTGTGTAGCGGTATGTCTCGGTGCAGTGTGTAGCGGTATGTCTCGGTGTGTAGCGGGACGTCTCGGTGCAGTGTGTAGCGGTATGTCTCGGTGTGTAGCGGTATGTCTCGGTGTGTAGCGGTATGTCTCGGTGCAGTGTGTAGCGGTATGTCTCGGTGCAGTGTTTAGCGGTATGTCTCGGTGCAGTGTGTAGCGGTATGTCTCAGTGTGTAGCGGTATGTCTCGGTGCAGTGTGTAGCGGTATGTCTCGGTGCAGTGTGTAGCGGTATGTCTCGGTGCAGTGTGTAGCGGTATGTCTCGGTGTGTAGCGGTATGTCTCGGTGCAGTGTGTAGCGGTATGTCTCGGTGCAGTGTGTAGCGGTATGTCTCGGTGCAGTGTGTAGCGGTATGTCTCAGTGTGTAGCGGTATGTCTCGGTGCAGTGTGTAGCGGTATGTCTCGGTGCAGTGTGTAGCGGTATGTCTCGGTGTGTAGCGGGACATCTCGGTGCAGTGTGTAGCGGTATGTCTCGGTGTGTAGCGGTATGTCTCGGTGTGTAGCGGTATGTCTCGGTGCAGTGTGTAGCGGTATGTCTCGGTGCAGTGTGTAGCAGTATGTCTCGGTGCAGTGTGTAGCGGTATGTCTCGGTGTGTAGCGGTATGTATCGGTGTGTAGCGGTATGTCTCGGTGCAGTGTGTAGCGGTATGTCTCGGTGCAGTGTGTAGCGGTATGTCTCAGTGTGTAGCGGTATGTCTCGGTGCAGTGTGTAGCGGTATGTCTCGGTGCAGTGTGTAGCAGTATGTCTCGGTGTGTAGCGGGACATCTCGGTGCAGTGTGTAGCGGTATGTCTCGGTGTGTAGCGGTATGTCTCGGTGTGTAGCGGTATGTCTCGGTGCAGTGTGTAGTGGTATGTCTCGGTGTGTAGCGGTATGTCTCGGTGCAGTGTGTAGCGGTATGTCTCGGTGTGTAGCGGTATGTCTCGGTGTGTAGCGGTATGTCTCGGTGCAGTGTGTAGCGGTATGTCTCGGTGCAGTGTGTAGCGGTATGTCTCGGTGTGTAGCGGTATGTCTCGGTGCAGTGTGTAGCGGTATGTCTCGGTGCAGTGTGTAGCGGTATGTCTCGGTGTGTAGCGTTACATCTCGGTGTGTAGCAGTACGTCTCGGTGCAGCGTGTAGCGGTATGTCTTGGTGTGTAACGGACGTCGGTGCAGTGGTGTAGCGGTATGTCTCGGTGCAGTGTGTAGCGGTATGTCTCGGTGTGTAGCGGGACGTCTCGGTGCAGTGTGTAGCGGTATGTCTCGGTGTGTAGCGGTATGTCTCGGTGTGGTAGCGGTATGTCTCGGCGCCGTGTGTAGCGGTATGTCTCGGTGCAGTGTGTAGCGGTATGTCTCGGTGCAGTGTGTAGCGGTATGTCTCAGTGTGTAGCGGTATGTCTCGGTGCAGTGTGTAGCGGTATGTCTCGGTGCAGTGTGTAGCGGTATGTCTCGGTGCAGTGTGTAGCGGTATGTCTCGGTGTGTAGCGGTATGTCTCGGTGCAGTGTGTAGCGGTATGTCTCGGTGCAGTGTGTAGCGGTATGTCTCGGTGCAGTGTGTAGCGGTATGTCTCAGTGTGTAGCGGTATGTCTCGGTGCAGTGTGTAGCGGTATGTCTCGGTGCAGTGTGTAGCGGTATGTCTCGGTGTGTAGCGGGACATCTCGGTGCAGTGTGTAGCGGTATGTCTCGGTGTGTAGCGGTATGTCTCGGTGTGTAGCGGTATGTCTCGGTGCAGTGTGTAGCGGTATGTCTCGGTGCAGTGTGTAGCAGTATGTCTCGGTGCAGTGTGTAGCGGTATGTCTCGGTGTGTAGCGGTATGTATCGGTGTGTAGCGGTATGTCTCGGTGCAGTGTGTAGCGGTATGTCTCGGTGCAGTGTGTAGCGGTATGTCTCAGTGTGTAGCGGTATGTCTCGGTGCAGTGTGTAGCGGTATGTCTCGGTGCAGTGTGTAGCAGTATGTCTCGGTGTGTAGCGGGACATCTCGGTGCAGTGTGTAGCGGTATGTCTCGGTGTGTAGCGGTATGTCTCGGTGTGTAGCGGTATGTCTCGGTGCAGTGTGTAGCGGTATGTCTCGGTGCAGTGTGTAGCAGTATGTCTCGGTGCAGTGTGTAGCGGTATGTCTCGGTGTGTAGCGGTATGTATCGGTGTGTAGCGGTATGTCTCGGTGCAGTGTGTAGCGGTATGTCTCGGTGTGTAGCGGTATGTCTCGGTGTGTAGCGGTATGTCTCGGTGTGTAGCGGTATGTCTCGGTGTGTAGCGGTATGTCTCGGTGCAGTGTGTAGCGGTATGTCTCGGTGTAGTGTGTAGCGGTATGTCTCGGTGCAGTGTGTAGCGGTATGTCTCGGTGCAGTGTGTAGCGGTATGTCTCGGTGCAGTGTGTAGCGGTATGTCTCGGTGTGTAGCGGTATGTCTCGGTGTGTAGCGGTATGTCTCGGTGCAGTGTGTAGCGGTATGTCTCGGTGCAGTGTGTAGCGGTATGTCTCGGTGTGTAGCGGTATGTCTCGGTGTGTAGCGGTATGTCTCGGTGCAGTGTGTAGCGGTATGTCTCGGTGCAGTGTGTTTATCAGACGTCTCACATCTCCTTTCCTGGATTTTGAAGACTCAACAAAGCTGAGAGAAGACGTGAGGCAGATGGCGGTGAGGTAGTGAGAGCCGAGGGATGGTCTCAGTGTGTCCGCCGGCTGTGCTCCGGGCCGTGAGGGGTTAATCCATATAATATCCAGAGAAGAGGAGTCGCCAGGAGGCCGGACCAGAGCGGAATAACAGGAGGTCAAAGCCCAGAGGCTCAGAGCAGGGGAAGAGTCTGCAGAGACAACAGGTACAACTACAGAGCATAGTCAGCTCTGCTACACACTGACACTACAGGAGCATAGTCAGCTCTGCTACACTACACACTGACACTACAGGAGCATAGTCAGCTCTGCTACACAACACACTGACACTACAGGAGCATAGTCAGCTCTGCTACACTGCACACTGACACTACAGGAGCATAGTCAGCTCTGCTACACTACACACTGACACTACAGGAGCATAGTCAGCTCTGCTACACTGCACACTGACACTACAGGAGCATAGTCAGCTCTGCTACACTACACACTGACACTACAGAGCATAGTCAGCTCTGCTACACTACACACTGACACTACAGGAGCATAGTCAGCTCTGCTACACTACACACTGACACTACAGGAGCATAGTCAGCTCTGCTACACTACACACTGACACTACAGGAGCATAGTCAGCTCTGCTACACTACACACTGACACTACAGGGGCATAGTCAGCTCTGCTACACTACACACTGACACTACAGGAGCATAGTCAGCTCTGCTACACTACACACTGACACTACAGGAGCATAGTCAGCTCTGCTACACTACACACTGACACTACAGGAGCATTAGTTTTGCATTATCTGGTCAGTGTATGGGGGGGGGTATTATCTGGGCACTGTATGGGGGTATTATCTGGGCACTGTATGGGGTATTATCTGGGCACTGTATGGGGGGTATTATCTGGGCACTGTATGGGGGGTATTATCTGGGCACTGTATGGGGGGTTATTATCTGGGCACTATATGGGGGGGTATTATCTGGGCACTGTATGGGGTATTATCTGGTCAGTGTATAGGGGGAATTTTATCTGGGCACTGTATGTTGGTATTATCTGGGCACTGTATAGGGGGTATTATCTGGGCACTGTATGGGGGGTATTATCTGGGCACTGCATGGGGGGTATTATCTGGGCACTGTATGTTGGAATTTTATCTGGGCACTGTATGGGGGTATTATCTGGGCACTGTATGGGGGGAATATTATCTGGGCACTGTATGGGGGGTATTATCTGGGCATTGTATGGGGGAATATTATCTGGGCACTGTATGGGGGGATATTATCTGGGCACTGTATGGGGGGATATTATCTGGGCATTGTATGGGGGAATATTATCTGGGCACTGTATGGAGTATTATCTGGGCACTGTATAGGGGAATATTATCTGGGCACTGTGTGGGGGAAT
This sequence comes from Dendropsophus ebraccatus, assembly GCF_027789765.1. Classification (NCBI taxonomy): domain Eukaryota; kingdom Metazoa; phylum Chordata; class Amphibia; order Anura; family Hylidae; genus Dendropsophus; species Dendropsophus ebraccatus. The sequence continues at coordinate 217,824,667 of NC_091455.1, read as the reverse complement.
ATTATCTGGGCACTGTATGGGATATTATCTGGGCACTGTATGGGGTATTATCTGGGCACTGTATGGGGGGAATATTATCTGGGCACTGTATGGGATATTATCTGGGCACTGTATGGGGGTATTATCTGGGCACTGTATGGGGGGAATATTATCTGGGCACTGTATGGGGTATTATCTGGGCACTGTATGAGGGTATTATCTGGGCACTGTATGGGGGGAATATTATCTGGGCACTGTATGGGGTATTATCTGGGCACTTTATAGGGGAATATTATCTGGGCACTGTGTGGGGGAATATTATCTGGGCACTGTATGGGGTATTACCTGGGCACTGTATAGGGGAATATTATCTGGGCACTGTATGGGGGGTATTATCTGGGCACTGTGTGGGGGAATATTATCTGGGCACTGTATGGGGGGTATTATCTGGGCACTGTATGGGGGTATTATCTGGGCACTGTATGGGGTATTATCTGGGCACTGTATGGGGTATTATCTGGGCACTGTATAGGGGAATATTATCTGGGCAATGTGTGGGGGAATATTATCTGGGCACTTTATGGGGTATTATCTGGGCACTGTATGGGGTATTATCTGGGCACTGTATGGGGGTATTATCTGGGCACTGTATGGGGGGAATATTATCTGGGCACTGTATGGGGGGTATTATCTGGGCATTGTATGGGGGAATATTATCTGGGCACTGTATGGGGGGATATTATCTGGGCACTGTATGGGGTATTATCTGGGCACTGTATGGGGTATTATCTGGGCACTGTGTGGGGGAATATTATCTGGGCACTGTATGGGGGTATTATCTGGGCACTGTATGGGGGGTATTATCTGGCCACTGTGTGGGGAAATATTATCTGGGCACTGTATGGGGGGTATTATCTGGGCACTGTATGGGGTATTATCTGGGCACTGTATGGGGTATTATCTGGGCACTGTATAGGGGAATATTATCTGGGCACTGTGTGGGGGAATATTATCTGGGCACTTTATGGGGTATTATCTGGGCACTGTGTGGGGGAATATTATCTGGGCACTGTATGGGGGGTATTATCTGGGCACTGTATGGGGGGAATATTATCTGGGCACTGTATGGGGTATTATCTGGGCACTGTGTGGGGGAATAATATCTGGGCACTGTATGGGGGGAATATTATCTGGGCACTGTGTGGGGGAATATTATCTGGGCACTGTATGGGGTATTATCTGGGCACTGTATAGGGGAATATTATCTGGGCACTGTATGGGGTATTATCTGGGCACTGTATGGGGTATTATCTGGGCACTGTATGGGGTATTATCTGGGCACTGTATAGGGGAATATTATCTGGGCACTGTATGGGGTATTATCTGGGCACTGTATGGGGTATTATCTGGGCACTGTATAGGGGAATATTATCTGGGCACTGTATGGGGTATTATCTGGGCACTGTATGGGGTATTATCTGGGCACTGTATGGGGTATTATCTGGGCACTGTGTGGGGTATTATCTGGGCACTGTATGGGGTATTATCTGGGCACTGTATAGTGGAATATTATCTGGGCACTGTATGGGGTATTATCTGGGCACTGTATGGGGTATTATCTGGGCACTGTATAGGGGAATATTATCTGGGCACTGTGTGGGGGAATATTATCTGGGCACTTTATGGGGTATTATCTGGGCACTGTATGGGGGTATCATTATTTGCACATAGTGGCAGATAGAAATCTTGTGTCTGGAATGTTGGATCTCAGAGCGGATGGGGGGGGGGGGCTTCCTTCCTCAGGGCTGAACTCTTAAAGGGGACAGTGGGGAAGCTACCACAGAGGCAGGGCAGGCAGCTGCTACAGGGCCTCCTGTGTCCTTCTGCTTAACCCCTTATGTACTGCAGTGTGGAGGTGACCCAGTGATTACTTACATGCTGCAGCACAAAAGCAGAAGACACAGATCTCTGCTTCACTGCTCTGATGACCCCTGACCTCTGGTCTCTGGCCGTAGCAAGCAAGTAGGAGAATGTGTAGAGTTTCATGCAGAGGTCAGGGGTTATCAGTGCAGCAGCAGTAAAGCAGACAGCTCCTTGTCTTCTGACCTTTGGGGCACTTACACACTGCAGTACACTAGGGGTGGCTCCTAATGGGCTTATAGTTATATACAGTGGAGTGACAGAACAAGCAGCCATTGGCTCCCAGCCCTGCCAGTCACTCTGCTGCCAGGATTCTGCCACCAAGAGATTTTATTTGTTGGCCACATCACAGAGTATATATATATACATTGCTTTGTGTTGTGAATCCTAGCTACACCCCTGAAAGAGGAACTCCGCTGGAGGAGGGGGGGGGGGGGGTGAATATAAGTATAAAAATATCTGTGTGTCTGTATACACCCACATTATCCACTGCTACATACATGTCCTATATATACAACACTGCATGTAACCAAAGCGTGACTCACACTAACAGCTCTGCAGGATGAGACAGGATGTGCCAGCAGAATAGTGAGTGCAGCTCTGGAGGATGAGACATGATGTAACAGCAGAATAGTGAGTGCAGCTCTGGAGGATGAGACATGGTGTAACAGCAGAATAGTGAGTGCAGCTCTGGAGGATGAGACATGATGTAACAGCAGAATAGTGAGTGCAGCTCTGGAGGATGAGACATGATGTAACAGCAGAATAGTGAGTGCAGCTCTCGAAGATGAGACATGATGTAACAGCAGAATAGTGAGTGCAGCTCTGGAGGATGAGACATGATGTAACAGCAGAATAGTGAGTGCAGCTCTGGAAGATGAGACATGATGTAACAGCAGAATAGTGAGTGCAGCTCTGGAGGATGAGACATGATGTAACAGCAGAATAGTGAGTGCAGCTCTGGAAGATGAGACATGATGTAACAGCAGAATAGTGAGTGCAGCTCTGGAGGATGAGACAGGATGTAATAGCAGAATAGTGAGTGCAGCTCTGGAGGATGAGACAAGATGTAACAGCAGAATAGTGAGTGCAGCTTTGGAGGATGAGACATGATGTAACAGCAGAATAGTGAGTGCAGCTCTGGAGGATGAGACATGATGTAACAGCAGAATAGTGAGTGCAGCTCTGGAGGATGAGACATGATGTAACAGCAGAATAGTGAGTGCAGCTCTGGAAGATGAGACATGATGTAACAGCAGAATAGTGAGTGCAGCTCTGGAAGATGAGACATGATGTAACAGCAGAATAGTGAGTGCAGCTCTGGAGGATGAGACATGATGTAACAGCAGAATAGTGAGTGCAGCTCTGGAAGATGAGACATGATGTAACAGCAGAATAGTGAGTGCAGCTCTGGAGGATGAGACAGGATGTAATAGCAGAATAGTGAGTGCAGCTCTGGAGGATGAGACAAGATGTAACAGCAGAATAGTGAGTGCAGCTCTGGAGGATGAGGCAGGATGTAACAGCAGAATAGTGAGTGCAGCTCTGGAGGATGAGATATGATGTAACAGCAGAAAAGTGAGCGCAGCTCTGGAGGTTCTAATCTGACCTGTTTCTCTTTGTAGGAATCGGTGATGTCTCTGTTGCTCCCGATACTTTTGGCCGTGTTGGCCTCGGTCATTGGGGGTCTCTACATGCTGGGAATGTTCCGGAAGAGAAGACCTAACGAGCCGCCCCTAGACAAGGGAAGCATCCCGTGGTTGGGCTATGCCCTCGACTTCAGGAGAAACACCTCTGGCTTCCTGAAGAAGATGCAAGAGAAACATGGTGAGATCTTCACGGTGCAGATTGGCGGCTACTACTTCACCTTTGTCACTGACCCGCTGTCCTTTGGTCCCATTGTGAAGGAAGCGCGGGCCAAGCTGGACTTTGAGCAGTTCGCCATGGAGCTGGTGGCCAGAGTCTTTGGATACCACTCCGGGCCCAATGACCACAAGTTACTGGAGAAGGCCAGCACCAAGCACCTGATGGGGGACGGGCTGGTCCTGATGACCCAGGCCATGATGGAGAACCTCCAAAACCTGATGCTTCACAAGGTCGGCTCCGGAGACGGGGGCAGGAAGTGGCAGCAGGACGGACTCTTCAACTACAGCTACAACATTGTCTTCAGGGCCGGCTACCTCGCCTTGTTCGGGAACGAGCCGGCCAAGAGTCCAGGAGGCCCAGAGAAAGCCAAGGAGATTGATCGGGAACATTCCGAGGAACTCTTTACCGAGTTCCGAAAATATGACAAGCTCTTCCCTGGCCTGGCCTATGCCGTCCTCCCACCCAAGGGCAAGATGGAGGCCGAGAGGCTGAAGAGGCTGTTCTGGAACATGTTGTCCATCAAGAGAACCCTCCAGAAAGAGAACATCAGCGGCTGGATCATGGAGCAGTTCCAGTACCGGGCGGAGAGCGGCATGGCGGAGCACATGCAGGACCGCTTCATGTTCCTGCTCCTGTGGGCCTCCCAGGGGAACACCGGGCCGGCCTGCTTCTGGCTCCTCCTCTACCTGATGAAACATCCAGAAGCCATGACGGCCGTCTGCCAGGAGGTCCAGAAGGTTCTGAAGGAAAGTGACCAGGAGGTGAAGCCAGGAGGGGCCCTGGTCAACCTCACCCGGGACATGCTGCTGAAGACCCCCGTCCTGGACAGTGCCGTGGAAGAGACCCTAAGACTGACCGCCGCCCCGGTGCTGATCCGAGCCGTCAAGGAGGACATGAACCTCAGAATGTCGAGTGGGAAGGAGTACGCCATCCGTAAGGGAGACCGTGTGGCCCTCTTCCCGTACACGGCCGTTCAGATGGATCCAGAAGTTCATCCAGAACCCGAGACGTTCAAATACGACCGATTCCTGAACCAAGACGGCACCAAGAAGACGGAGTTCTACAAGAAGGGGAAGCGGCTGAAGTTCTTCACCATGCCCTGGGGCGCCGGCACCACCATATGTCCCGGACGGTTTTTCGCCGTCAATGAACTCAAGCAGTTCGTCTTCCTCATGTTGAGCTACTTTGAGTTTGAGCTGGTGAATCCGGAAGAAGAGATTCCTGGGATCGACCCCAACCGCTGGGGATTCGGCACCATGCAGCCCACCCACGACGTCCAATTCAGATACCGGTTACGTTACTAGAAGCCGAGCAGCCAACGGCCGAACATTCCCCAGCTGATGATCCCAGGGCCCCCCGGCTGAGCTGATGATCCCGGGGCCCCTCGGCTGAGCTGATGATCCCGGGGCCCCTCGGCTGAGCTGATGATCCCAGGGGCCCCCCCGGCTGAGCTGATGATCCCAGGGGCCCCCCCGGCTGAGCTGATGATCCCAGGGCCCCCCCGGCTGAGCTGATGATCTCAGGGGCCCCCCCGGCTGAGCTAATGATCCCAGGGGCCCTCCGGCTGAGCTGATGATCCCAGGGCCCCCCCGGCTGAGCTGATGATCCCAGGGGCCCCCCCGGCTGAGCTGATGATCCCAGGGGCCCCCCCGGCTGAGCTAATGATCCCAGGGGCCCTCCGGCTAAGCTGACGATCCCAGGGGCCCTCCAGCTGAGCTGACGATCCCAGGGGCCCCCCAGCTGAGCTGATGATCCCGGAGCCCCCCGGCATGCGGCTGAGCTGATGATCCCAGGGGCCCCCCGGCTGAGCTGATGATTCCAGGGGCCCCCCGGCTGAGCTGATGATTCCAGGGGCCCCCCGGCTGAGCTGATGATCCCAGGGGCCCCCCCCGGCTGAGCTAATGATCCCAGGGGCCCTCCGGCTGAGCTGACGATCCCAGGGGCCCTCCGGCTGAGCTGACGATCCCAGGGCCCCCCCGGCTGAGCTGACGATCCCAGGGCCCCCCGGCTGAGCTGACGATCCCAGGGCCCCCCGGCTGAGCTGACGATCCCAGGGGCCCCCCAGCTGAGCTGATGATCCCGGAGCCTCCCGGCATGCGGCTGAGCTGATGATCCCAGGGGCCCCCCGGCTGAGTTGATGATTCCAGGGGCCCCCCGGATGAGCTGATGATCCCAGGGGCCCCCCGGCTGAGCTGATGATTCCAGGGGCCCCCCGGCTGAGCTGATGATCCCAGGGGCCCCCCAGCTGAGCTGATGATTCCAGGGGCCCCCCCGGCTGAGCTGACGATCCCAGGGGCCCTTCGGCTGAGCTGACAATCCCGGAGCCCCCCGGCATGCGGCTGAGCTGATGATCCCAGGGGCCCCCCGGCTGAGCTGATGATTCCAGGGGCCCCCCGGCTGAGCTGATGATCCCGGAGCCCCCCCGGCGTGCTGCTGCACTGATGAATCCGGAGCCCCCCGGCGTGACTTGAAATGTTTCCTAATATTTATGGATGTATCCTCCCCGGTCACCAGTGCCGGACAGTGGACGGGAAAACCATCCAGGGATTAGATTGTACTTAAAGGGGAACCCGGCCATAATGGAGCCTGAGGTGACTGCTGGATGTGTGAGGTCTGGGGGCTCCGGCCACCAGGGGTCCCTAGAATGTGGGGGGCTGGGGGCTCCAGGTGATGGGTCTCCTGCCTCTATGGGTGGGTAAGGAGTGTGCTGGGTGGAGTTCCCCTTTAAGCGTCCCCACTGTGGTGATTATAATGTTATTATTTGCGCAATAAACAGAATTTGGAGGAAGTCTGACTACTTTAGTGTTTTGGTTTGAAGAATTTGTATGGTGTCACCGATCTCTGGTACCTCTGTAGTCACTGACTACAGGGTCACATTGTCACCAGAGGGGCGGGGTCAGCAGTGTCATCTCTATCAGAGGGCGGGGTCAGCAGTGTCATATCACTATCATTAGAGGGCGGGGTCAGCAGGGTCATCTCATTATCATTAGAGGGCGGGGTCAGCAGTGTCATCTCATTATCATTAGAGGGCGGGGTCAGCAGTGTCATCTCATTATCATTAGAGGGCGGGGTCAGCAGTGTCATCTCATTATCATTAGAGGGCGGGGTCAGCAGTGTCATCTCTATCAGAGGGCGGGGTCAGCAGTGTCATATCACTATCATTAGAGGGCGGGGTCAGCAGTGTCATCTCATTATCATTAGAGGGCGGGGTCAGCAGTGTCATCTCATTATCATTAGAGGGCGGGGTCAGCAGTGTCATCTCATTATCATTAGAGGGCGGGGTCAGCAGTGTCATCTCATTATCATTAGAGGGCGGGGTCAGCAGTGTCATCTCTATCAGAGGGCGGGGTCAGCAGTGTCATCTCCATTAGAGGGCGGGGTCAGCAGTGTCATCTCCATTAGAGGGCGGGGGTCAGCAGTGTCATCTCTATCAGAGGGCGGGGTCAGCAGTGTCCTCTCATTATCATTAGAGGGCGGGGTCAGCAGTGTCATCTCTATCAGAGGGCGGGGGTCAGCAGTGTCATCTCCATTAGAGGGCGGGGTCAGCAGTGTCATCTCTATCAGAGGGCGGGGGTCAGCAGTGTCCTCTCATTATCATTAGAGGGCGGGGTCAGCAGTGTCATCTCTATCAGAGGGCGGGGTCAGCAGTGTCATCTCATTATCATCAGAGGGCGGGGTCAGCAGTGTCATCTCATTATCATTAGAGGGCGGGGTCAGCAGTGTCATCTCATTATCATTAGAGGGCGGGGTCAGCAGTGTCATCTCATTATCATTAGAGGGCGGGGTCAGCAGTGTCATCTCATTATCATTAGAGGGCGGGGTCAGCAGTGTCATCTCATTATCATTAGAGGGCGGGGTCAGCAGTGTCATCTCATTATCATTAGAGGGCGGGGTCAGCAGTGTCATCTCTATCAGAGGGCGGGGGTCAGCAGTGTCATCTCCATTAGAGGGCGGGGTCAGCAGTGTCATCTCCATTAGAGGGCGGGGTCAGCAGTGTCATCTCTATCAGAGGGCGGGGTCAGCAGTGTCATCTCATTATCATTAGAGGGCGGGGTCAGCAGTGTCATCTCTATCAGAGGGCGGGGTCAGCAGTGTCATCTCCATTAGAGGGCGGGGTCAGCAGTGTCATCTCTATTAGAGGGCGGGGTCAGCAGTGTCCTCTCATTATCATTAGAGGGCGGGGTCAGCAGTGTCATCTCATTATCATTAGAGGGCGGGTCAGCAGTGTCATTATCATTAGAGGGCGGGGTCAGCAGTGTCATCTCATTATCATTAGAGGGCGGGGTCAGCAGTGTCATCTCATTATCATTAGAGGGCGGGGTCAGCAGTGTCATCTCTATCAGAGGGCGGGGTCAGCAGTGTCATCTCCATTAGAGGGCGGGGTCAGCAGTGTCATCTCATTATCATTAGAGGGCGGGGTCAGCAGTGTCATCTCATTATCATTAGAGGGCGGGGTCAGCAGTGTCATCTCATTATCATTAGAGGGCGGGGTCAGCAGTGTCATCTCATTATCATTAGAGGGCGGGGTCAGCAGTGTCATCTCTATCAGAGGGCGGGGTCAGCAGTGTCATCTCCATTAGAGGGCGGGGTCAGCAGTGTCATCTCCATTAGAGGGCGGGGTCAGCAGTGTCATCTCTATCAGAGGGGCGGGGTCAGCAGTGTCCTCTCATTATCATTAGAGGCGGGGTCAGCAGTGTCATCTCTATCAGAGGGCGGGGTCAGCAGTGTCATCTCCATTAGAGGGCGGGGTCAGCAGTGTCATCTCTATCAGAGGGCGGGGTCAGCAGTGTCCTCTCATTATCATTAGAGGGCGGGGTCAGCAGTGTCATCTCTATCAGAGGGCGGGGTCAGCAGTGTCATCTCATTATCATTAGAGGGCGGGGTCAGCAGTGTCATCTCCATTAGAGGGCGGGGTCAGCAGTGTCATCTCATTATCATTAGAGGGCGGGGTCAGCAGTGTCATCTCATTATCATTAGAGGGCGGGGTCAGCAGTGTCATCTCATTATCATTAGAGGGCGGGGTCAGCAGTGTCATCTCATTATCATTAGAGGGCGGGGTCAGCAGTGTCATCTCATTATCATTAGAGGGCGGGGTCAGCAGTGTCATCTCTATCAGAGGGCGGGGTCAGCAGTGTCATCTCCATTAGAGGGCGGGGTCAGCAGTGTCATCTCCATTAGAGGGCGGGGTCAGCAGTGTCATCTCTATCAGAGGGCGGGGTCAGCAGTGTCCTCTCATTATCATTAGAGGGCGGGGTCAGCAGTGTCATCTCTATCAGAGGGCGGGGTCAGCAGTGTCATCTCCATTAGAGGGCGGGGTCAGCAGTGTCATCTCTATTAGAGGGCGGGGTCAGCAGTGTCCTCTCATTATCATTAGAGGGCGGGGTCAGCAGTGTCATCTCATTATCATTAGAGGGCGGGTCAGCAGTGTCATTATCATTAGAGGGCGGGGTCAGCAGTGTCATCTCATTATCATTAGAGGGCGGGGTCAGCAGTGTCATCTCATTATCATTAGAGGGCGGGGTCAGCAGTGTCATCTCTATCAGAGGGCGGGGTCAGCAGTGTCATCTCCATTAGAGGGCGGGGTCAGCAGTGTCATCTCCATTAGAGGGCGGGGTCAGCAGTGTCATCTCTATCAGAGGGCGGGGTCAGCAGTGTCATCTCATTATCATTAGAGGGCGGGTCAGCAGTGTCATTATCATTAGAGGGCGGGGTCAGCAGTGTCATCTCATTATCATTAGAGGGCGGGGTCAGCAGTGTCATCTCATTATCATTAGAGGGCGCTGTGGTAAGGTGATGGCAGACGCAGTAGGTGTGTGGGATATGTATTTAAAACCAAAAAAGTGACGCCCCAACCAGCCGCTTAGGGTCCTATTCCACGGGGCGAGGAGGGCCCGATCAACGATGTAAACGAGCGGCGATCTGCTAGATCGCCGCTCGTTTACTGGTCCTATTCCACGGCCCGATGATCGTTGAGCGACGGCTGCAGGGACATCGTTACTGATGTCCTTGCAGCCCTTGCAGCATCATACATTACCTGTCAGGTCTTCTCGGCGCTGTCTTCATCCCCGGGTCCCCCGCGCTCTATTATCGGAATGGCCGGTCAGCTGACCGGCCAAACTCAGCCAATCACAGGTGGCGGCGGTCCCGGCCTGTGATTGGCTAAGCGCTCGGTCAGCTGACCGGCCCATCAGAAGATAGAGAGTGCAGGACCTGGGGATGAAGACAGCGCCGAGAAGACCTGACAGGTAATGTATGATGATGCTGCTGCTGTCAAATCGTCGGTCGGCCGCCGCGCACCGTTATTCAACCGTAACGATGCGCAATGGGGGAACGATGATTTTAGGTCTGGCCCTAAATGAACGATCAGCCGATGACACGATCGTTCTCTCCGGCCCATTATAGGGCCCTTACTGACACAGCACTGAGCACAGGAGCTGACAGTCTGGGGGGGGAGGGGGCAGCACTGAGCACAGGAGCTGACAGTCTGGGGGGAGGGGAGGGGGCAGCACTGAGCACAGGAGCTGACAGTCTGGGGGGGGAGGGGGCAGCACTGAGCACAGGAGCTGACAGTCTGGGGGGGGGGAGGGGGCAGCACTGAGCACAGGAGCTGACAGTCTGGGGGAGGAGGGGGAGGGGGCAGCACTGAGCACAGGAGCTGACAGTCTGGGGGAGGAGGGGGCAGCACTGAGCACAGGAGCTGACAGTCTGGGGGGGGGAGGGGGCAGCACTGAGCACAGGAGCTGACAGTCTGGGGGGGGGAGGGGGCAGCACTGAGCACAGGAGCTGACAGTCTGGGGGGAGGGGGAGGGGGAGGGGGGGAGGGGGCAGCACTGAGCACAGGAGCTGACAGTCTGGGGGGGGAGGGGCAGCACTGAGCACAGGAGCTGACAGTCTGGGGGGGGGGGGGAGGGGGCAGCACTGAGCACAGGAGCTGACAGTCCTGGGGGGGGGGGAGGGGGCAGCACTGAGCACAGGAGCTGACAGTCTGGGGGGGGGGGGGGGAGGGGGCAGCACTGAGCACAGGAGCTGACAGTCTGGGGGGGGGGGAGGGGGCAGCACTGAGCACAGGAGCTGACAGTCTGGGGGGGGGGGGGGGGGAGGGAGGGGGCAGCACTGAGCACAGGAGCTGACAGTCTGGGGGGGGGCAGCACTGAGCACAGGAGCTGACAGTCTGGGGGGGGGGAGGGGGGAGGGGGCAGCACTGAGCACAGGAGCTGACAGTCTGGGGGGGGGGGGGAGGGGGCAGCACTGAGCACAGGAGCTGACAGTCTGAGGGGGAGGGGGAGGGGCAGCACTGAGCACAGGAGCTGACAGTCTGGGGGGGGGGAGGGGGCAGCACTGAGCACAGGAGCTGACAGTCTGGGGGGGGGGGGGGGCAGCACTGAGCACAGGAGCTGACAGTCTGGGGGGGGAGGGGAGGGGGCAGCACTGAGCACAGGAGCTGACAGTCTGGGGGGGGGGGAGGGGGAAGCACTGAGCACAGGAGCTGACAGGTCTGGGGGGGGGAGGGGGCAGCACTGAGCACAGGAGCTGACAGTCTGGGGGGGGGGGGGGGAGGGGGCAGCACTGAGCACAGGAGCTGACAGTCTGGGGGGGGGGGGGAGGGGGGCAGCACTGAGCACAGGAGCTGACAGTCTGGGGGGGGGAGGGGCAGCACTGAGCACAGGAGCTGACAGTCTGGCGGGAGGGGGCAAGCACTAAGCACAGGAGCTTGACAGTCTGGGGGGGGGGGGGAGGGGGCAGCACTGAGCACAGGAGCTGACAGTCTGGGGGGGGGGAGGGGGAGGGGGCAGCACCTGAGCACAGGAGCTGACAGTCTGGGGGGGTGGGGAGGGGCAGCACTGAGCACAGGAGCTGACAGTCTGGGGGTGGGGGCAGCACTGAGAACAGGAGCTGACAGTCTGGGGGGGGGGGGGGGGGGAGGGGGCAGCACTGAGCACAGGAGCTGACAGTCTGGGGGGGGGGGAGGGGGCAGCACTGAGCACAGGAGCAGACAGTCTGGGGGGGGAGGGGGCAGCACTGAGCACAGGAGCTGACAGTGTGGGGGGGGAGGGGGCAGCACTTGAGCACAAGAGCTGACAGTCTGGGGGGGGGGGCAGCACTGAGCACAGGAGCTGACAGTCTGGGGGGGAGGGGGCAGCACTGAGCACAGGAGCTGACAGTCTGGGGGAGGGGAGGGGGCAGCACTGAGCACAGGAGCTGACAGTCTGGGGGGGGGAGGGGGCAGCACTGAGCACAGGAGCTGACAGTCTGGGGGGGAGGGGGCAGCACTGAGCACAGGAGCTGACAGTCTGGGGGAGGGGAGGGGGCAGCACTGAGCACAGGAGCTGACAGTCTGGGGGGGGGAGGGGGCAGCACTGAGCACAGGAGCTGACAGTCTGGGGGGGAGGGGGCAGCACTGAGCACAGGAGCTGACAGTCTGGGGGGAGGGGGCAGCACTGAGCACAGGAGCTGACAGTCTGGGGGGGGGGAGGGGGAGGGGGAGGGGGCAGCACTGAGCACAGGAGCTGACAGTCTGGGGGGGGGGGAGGGGGAGGGGGCAGCACTGAGCACAGGAGCTGACAGTCTGGGGGAGGGGGCAGCACTGAGCACAGGAGCTGACAGTCTGGGGGGGGGGAGGGGGAGGGGGAGGGGGCAGCACTGAGCACAGGAGCTGACAGTCTGGGGGGGAGGGGGAGGGGGCAGCACTGAGCACAGGAGCTGACAGTCTGGGGGGGAGGGGCAGCACTGAGCACAGGAGCTGACAGTCTGGGGGGGAGGGGGCAGCACTGAGCACAGGAGCTGACAGTCTGGGGGGGAGGGGCAGCACTGAGCACAGGAGCTGACAGTCTGGGGGGGAGGGGGAGGGGGCAGCACTGAGCACAGGAGCTGACAGTCTGGGGGGGAGGGGGAGGGGGAGGGGGCAGCACTGAGCACAGGAGCTGACAGTCTGGGGGGGAGGGGGCAGCACTGAGCACAGGAGCTGACAGTCTGGGGGGGAGGGGGAGGGGGAGGGGGCAGCACTGAGCACAGGAGCTGACAGTCTGGGGGGGGGGGGCAGCACTGAGCACAGGAGCTGACAGTCTGGGGGGGGGGGGAGGGGGCAGCACTGAGCACAGGAGCTGACAGTCTGGGGGGGGGGATGGGGGCAGCACTGAGCACAGGAGCTGACAGTCTGGGGGAGGGGGCAGCACTGCGCACAGGCGCTGACAGTCTGGGGGGGGAGGGGGCAGCACTGAGCACAGGAGATGACAGTCTGGGGGGGGGGCAGCACTGAGCACAGGAGCTGACAGTCTGGGGGAGGGGAGGGGGCAGCACTGAGCACAGGAGCTGACAGTCTGGGGGGGGGGCAGCACTGAGCAAGGAGCTGACAGTCTGGGGGAGGGGAGGGGGCAGCACTGAGCACAGGAGCTGACAGTCTGGGGGGGGGAGGGGGAGGGGGGCAGCACTGAGCACAGGAGCTGACAGTCTGGGGGGGGAGGGGGGCAGGCACTGAGCACAGGAGCTGACAGTCTGGGGGGGGGGGGAGGGGGCAGCACTGAGCACAGGAGCTGACAGTCTGGGGGGGGTGGGGGGAGGGTCAGCACTGAGCACAGGCGCTGACAGTCTGGGGGGAGGGGGGGGCAGCACTGAGCACAGGAGCTGACAGTCTGGGGGGGGAGGGGGCAGCACTGAGCACAGGAGCTGACAGTCGGGGGGGGGGGGGGGGGGCAGCACTGAGCACAGGAGCTGACAGTCTGGGGGGGGGAGGGGGCAGCACTGAGCACAGGAGCTGACAGTCTGGGGGGGGAGGGGGCAGCACTGAGCACAGGAGCTGACAGTCTGGGGGGGGGGAGGGGGCAGCACTGAGCACAGGAGCTGACAGTCTGGGGGGGGGGGAGGGGGCAGCACTGAGCACAGGAGCTGACAGTCTGGGGGAGGGGAGGGGGCAGCACTGAGCACAGGAGCTGACAGTCTGGGGGGGGGGGAGGGGGCAGCACTGAGCACAGGAGCTGACAGTCTGGGGGAGGGGAGGGGGCAGCACTGAGCACAGGAGCTGACAGTCTGGGGGGGGAGGGCGCAGCACTCAGCACAGGAGCTGACAGTCTGGGGGGGGGAGGGGGCAGCACTGAGCACAGGAGCTGACAGTCTGGGGGGGGAGGGGGGGCAAGCACTGAGCACAGGAGCTGACAGTCTGGGGGGGTGGGGGGGAGGGGGGCAAGCACTGAGCACAGGAGCTGACAGTCTGGGGGGGGGGAGGGGGCAGCACTGAGCACAGGAGCTGACAGTCTGGGGGGGGGAGGGGGCAGCACTGAGCACAGGAGCTGACAGTCTGGGGGGAGGGGGGGCAGCACTGAGCACAGGAGCTGACAGTCTGGGGGGGGAGGGGGCAGCACTGAGCACAGGAGCTGACAGTCTGGGGGGGAGGGGCAGCACTGAGCACAGGAGCTGACAGTCTGGGGGAGGGGAGGGGGAGGGGGCAGCACTGAGCACAGGAGCTGACAGTCTGGGGGAGGGGGGGCAGCACTGAGCACAGGAGCTGACAGTCTGGGGGAGGGGGGGCAGCACTGAGCACAGGAGCTGACAGTCTGGGGGGGGGGGAGGGCAGCACTGAGCACAGGAGCTGACAGTCTGGGGGAGGGGGCAGCACTGAGTTCAGGAGCTGACAGTCTGGGGGGGGGGGGAGGGGGCAGCACTGAGCACAGGAGCTGACAGTCTGGGGGGGGGAGGGGGCAGCACTGAGCACAGGAGCTGACAGTCTGGGGGGGGAGGGGGCAGCACTGAGCACAGGAGCTGACAGTCTGGGGGGGGGAGGGGGGGGCAGCACTGAGCACAGGAGCTGACAGTCTGGGGGGGGAGGGGGAGGGGGAGGGGGCAGCACTGAGCACAGGAGCTGACAGTCTGGGGGGGGGGGGGGGAGGGGGCAGCACTGAGCACAGGAGCTGACAGTCTGGGGGGGGAGGGGGCAGCACTGAGCACAGGAGCTGACAGTCTGGGGGGGGGGAGGGGGCAGCACTGAGCACAGGAGCTGACAGTCTGGGGGAGGGGGCAGCACTGAGCACAGGAGCTGACAGTCTGGGGGGGGAGGGGGCAGCACTGAGCACAGGAGCTGACAGTCTGGGGGGGGGGGCAGCACGGAGCACAGGAGCTGACAGTCTGGGGGAGGGGAGGGGGCAGCACTGAGCACAGGAGCTGACAGTCTGGGGGGGGGGCAGCACTGAGCACAGGAGCTGACAGTCTGGGGGAGGGGAGGGGGCAGCACTGAGCACAGGAGCTGACAGTCTGGGGGGGGGGAGGGGGAGGGGGGCAGCACTGAGCACAGGAGCTGACAGTCTGGGGGGGGGAGGGGGCAGCACTGAGCACAGGAGCTGACAGTCTGGGGGGGGGGAGGGGGCAGCACTGAGCACAGGAGCTGACAGTCTGGGGGGGAGGGGAGGGGGCAGCACTGAGCACAGGAGCTGACAGTCTGGGGGGGAGGGGGCAGCACTGAGCACAGGAGCTGACAGTCTGGGGGGGAGGGGGAGGGGGCAGCACTGAGCACAGGAGCTGACAGTCTGGGGGGGGAGGGGGAGGGGGGCAGCACTGAGCCACAGGAGCTGACAGTCTGGGGGGGGGGGAGGGGGCAGCACTGAGCACAGGAGCTGACAGTCTGGGGGGGGGGGAGGGGGGCAGCACTGAGCACAGGAGCTGACAGTCTGGGGAGGGGGGGGAGGGGCAGCACTGAGCACAGGAGCTGACAGTCTGGGGGGGGAGGGGGAGGGGGCAGCACTGAGCACAGGAGCTGACAGTCTGGGGGGGGAGGGGGAGGGGGCAGCACTGAGCACAGGAGCTGACAGTCGGGGGGGGGGCAGCACAGAGCACAGGAGATGACAGTCTGGGGGGGGGCATGGGGGGGCAGCACTGAGCACAGGAGCTGACAGTCTGGGGGGGGGGAGGGGGAGGGGGGGCAGCACTGAGCACAGGAGCTGACAGTCTGGGGGGGGGGGGGGAGGGGGCAGCACTGAGCACAGGAGCTGACAGTCTGGGGAGGGGGGGCAGCACTGAGCACAAGGAGCTGACAGTCTGGGGGGGGGGGGAGGGCAGCACTGAGCACAGGAGCTGACAGTCTGGGGGGGGGGAGGGGGCAGCACTGAGCACAGGAGCTGACAGTCTGGGGGGGGGAGGGGGCAGCACTGAGCACAGGAGATTGACAGTCTGGGGGAGGGGGGGCAGCACTGAGCACAGGAGCTGACAGTCTGGGGGGGGGGGGAGGGCAGCACTGAGCACAGGAGCTGACAGTCTGGGGGAGGGGGCAGCACTGAGTTCAGGAGCTGGACAGTCTGGGGGGGGGGGGACGGGGCAGCACTGAGCACAGGAGCTGACAGTCTGGGGGGGGGGGGAGGGGGCAGCACTGAGCACAGGAGCTGACAGTCTGGGGGGGGGTAGGGGCAGCACTGAGCACAGGAGCTGACAGTCTGGGGGGGAGGGGGAGGCAGCACTGAGCACAGGAGCTGACAGTTCTGGGGGGGAGGGGAGGGGCAGCACTGAGCACAGGAGCTGACAGTCTGGGGGGGGGAGGGGCAGCACTGAGCACGGAGCTGACAGTCTTGGTGGGGGAGGGGAGGGGAGGGGCAGCACTGAGCACAGGAGCTGACATTCGGGGGAGGGGGAGGGGGCAGCACTGAGCACAGGAGCTGACAGTCTTGGGGAGGGCGAGGGGAGGGCAGCACTGAGTTCACAGGAGCTGATCTTAGTCTGGGGGGGGGATGAGGGGGCAGCATTGAGCACAGGAGCTGACAGTCTGGGGGGGGGGGGGGGCAGCACTGAGCACAGGAGCTGACGCAGTCTGGGGGGGGGGGGGGGGGCAGCACTGAGCACAGGAGCTGACAGTCTGGGGGGGGAGGGGAGGGGGCAGCACTGAGCACAGGAGCTGACAGTTCTGGGGGGGGAGGGGCAGGCAGCACTGAGCACAGGAGCTGACAGTCTGGGTGGGGGAGGGGGCCCGCAACCTTGAGCACAGGAGCTGACAGTCTGGGTGGGGGGGCAGCACTGAGCACAGGAGCTGACCAGTCTGGGGGGGGGGAGGGGCAGCACTGAGCACAGGAGCTGACAGTCTGGGGGGAGGGGGAGGGGGCAGCACTGAGTACAGGAGTGACAGTCTGGGGGGGGTGGAGGGGGCAGCACTGAGCACAGGAGTGACAGTCTGAGGGGAGGGGGGCAGCACTGAGCACAGGAGCTGACAGTCTGGGGGGGGGGGCAGCACTGAGCACAGGAGCTGACAGTCTGGGGGGGGGGGGGGAGGGGGCAGCACTGAGCACAGGAGCTGACAGTCTGGGGGGGGGAGGGAGGGGGCAGCACTGAGCACAGGAGCTGACAGTCTGGGGGGGGAGGGGCAGCACTGAGCACAGGAGCTGACAGTCTGGGGGAGGGGGGGCAGCACTGAGCACAGGAGCTGACAGTCTGGGGGGGGGGGGGGCAGCACTGAGCACAGGAGCTGACAGTCTGGGGGAGGGGGGGCAGCACTGAGTTCAGGAGCTGACAGTCTGGGGGGGGGGGGAGGGGGCAGCACTGAGCACAGGAGCTGACAGTCTGGGGGGGGGGGAGGGGCAGCACTGAGCACAGGAGCTGACAGTCTGGGGGGGGGAGGGGGCAGCACTGAGCACAGGAGCTGACAGTCTGGGGGGAGGAGGGGGCAGCACTGAGCACAGGAGCTGACAGTCTGGGGGGGAGGGGGAGGGGGGGCAGCACTGAGCACAGGAGCTGACAGTCTGGGGGGGGAGGGGGCAGCACTGAGCACAGGAGCTGACAGTCTGGGGGGGGGAGGGGGCAGCACTGAGCACAGGAGCTGACAGTCTGGGGGGGGAGGGGGCAGCACTGAGCACAGGAGCTGACAGTCTGGGGGGGGGAGGGGGAGGGGGAGGGGGCAGCACTGAGCACAGGAGCTGACAGTCGGGGGGAGGGGGAGGGGGCAAGCACTGAGCACAGGAGCTGACAGTCTGGGGGGAGGGGAGGGGAGGGGGCAGCACTGAGCACAGGAGCTGACAGTCTGGGGGGGAGGGGGCAGCACTGAGCACCAGGAGCTGACAGTCTGGGGGGGGGCCAGCACTGAGCACAGGAGCTGACAGTCTGGGGGAGGGGGGGCAGCACTGAGCACAGGAGCTGACAGTCTGGGGGGAGGGGAGGGGGCAGCACTGAGCACAGGAGCTGACAGTCTGGGGGGGAGGGGGAGGGGGAGGGGGCAGCACTGAGCACAGGAGCTGACAGTCTGGGGGGGGGGAGGGGGCAGCACTGAGCACAGGAGCTGACAGTCTGGGGGGAGGGAGGGGGCAGCACTGAGCACAGGAGCTGACAGTCTGGGGGGGGAGGGGGCAGCACTGAGCACAGGAGCTGACAGTCTGGGGGGGGGCAGCACTGAGCACAGGAGCTGACAGTCTGGGGGGGGGGGGGAGGGGGCAGCACTGAGCACAGGAGCTGACAGTCTGGGGGGGAGGGGGCAGCACTGAGCACAGGAGCTGACAGTCTGGGGGGGGGAGGGGGGCAGCACTGAGCACAGGAGCTGACAGTCTGGGGGGGGGAGGGGGCAGCACTGAGCACAGGAGCTGACAGTCTGGGGGGGAGGGGGAGGGGGAGGGGGCAGCACTGAGCACAGGAGCTGACAGTCTAGGGGGGAGGGGGGGGCAGCACTGAGCACAGGAGCTGACAGTCTGGGGGGGGGCAGCACTGAGCACAGGAGCTGACAGTCTGGGGGGAGGGGGGGGCAGCACTGAGCACAGGAGCTGACAGTCTGGGGGGGGGAGGGGGAGGGGGCAGCACTGAGCACAGGAGCTGACAGTCTGGGGGGGGAGGGGGGCAGCACTGAGCACAGGAGCTGACAGTCTGGGGGGGGGAGGGGGCAGCACTGAGCACAGGAGCTGGCAGTCTGGGGGGGGAGGGGGCAGCACTGAGCACAGGAGCTGACAGTCGGGGAGGGGGCAGCACTGAGCACAGGAGCTGACAGTCTGGGGGGGAGGGGGAGGGGGCAGCACTGAGCACAGGAGCTGACAGTCTGGGGGGGGGCAGCACTGAGCACAGGAGCTGACAGTCTGGGGGGGGGAGGGGGCAGCACTGAGCACAGGAGCTGACAGTCTGGGGGGGAGGGGGAGGGGGCAGCACTGAGCACAGGAGCTGACAGTCTGGGGGGGGCAGCACTGAGCACAGGAGCTGACAGTCTGGGGGGGGGGAGGGGGCAGCACTGAGCACAGGAGCTGACAGTCTGGGGGGGAGGGGGAGGGGGCAGCACTGAGCACAGGAGCTGACAGTCTGGGGGGGGAGGGGGAGGGGGCAGCACTGAGCACAGGAGCTGACAGTCTGGGGGGGAGGGGGCAGCACTGAGCACAGGAGCTGACAGTCTGGGGGGGGGAGGGGGCAGCACTGAGCACAGGAGCTGACAGTCTGGGGGGGGAGGGGGCAGCACTGAGCACAGGAGCTGACAGTCTGGGGGGGGAGGGGGAGGGGAGGGGGCAGCACTGAGCACAGGAGCTGACAGTCGGGGGAGGGGGAGGGGGCAGCACTGAGCACAGGAGCTGACAGTCTGGGGGGAGGGGAGGGGGAGGGGGCAGCACTGAGCACAGGAGCTGACAGTCTGGGGGGGAGGGGGCAGCACTGAGCACAGGAGCTGACAGTCTGGGGGGGGGGCAGCACTGAGCACAGGAGCTGACAGTCTGGGGGGGGGGGGAGGGGGCAGCACTGAGCACAGGAGCTGACAGTCTGGGGGGGGGGAGGGGGCAGCACTGAGCACAGGAGCTGACAGTCTGGGGGGGGGGGGGAGGGGGAGGGGGCAGCACTGAGCACAGGAGCTGACAGTCTGGGGGGGGGGAGGGGGCAGCACTGAGCACAGGAGCTGACAGTCTGGGGGGGGAGGGGGGCAGCACAGCACTGAGCACAGGAGCTGAAAGTCTGGGGGGGAGGGGGAGGGGGAGGGGGCAGCACTGAGCACAGGAGCTGACAGTCTGGGGGGGGAGGGGGCAGCACTGAGCACAGGAGCTGACAGTCTGGGGGGGGGGAGGGGCAGCACTGAGCACAGGAGCTGACAGTCTGGGGGGGGGGGGAGGGGGCAGCACTGAGCACAGGAGCTGACAGTCTGGGGGGGGGAGGGGGCAGCACTGAGCACAGGAGCTGACAGTCTGGGGGGGGGGGGAGGGGGGCAGCACTGAGCACAGGAGCTGACAGTCTGGGGGGGGGGGCAGCACTGACCACAGGAGCTGACAGTCTGGGGGGGGGGGAGGGGGCAGCACTGAGCACAGGAGCTGACAGTCTGGGGGGGGGAGGGGGCAGCACTGAGCACAGGAGCTGACAGTCTGGGGGGGGAGGGGGCAGCACTGAGCACAGGAGCTGACAGTCTGGGGGAGGGGGGGCAGCACTGAGCACAGGAGCTGACAGTCTGGGGGGGGGGAGGGCAGCACTGAGCACAGGAGCTGACAGTCTGGGGGAGGGGGCAGCACTGAGTTCAGGAGCTGACAGTCTGGGGGGGGGGGGAGGGGGCAGCACTGAGCACAGGAGCTGACAGTCTGGGGGGGGGGGGAGGGGGCAGCACTGAGCACAGGAGCTGACAGTCTGGGGGGGGGGGAGGGGGGCAGCACTGAGCACAGGAGCTGACAGTCTGGGGGGGAGGAGGGGGCAGCACTGAGCACAGGAGCTGACAGTCTGGGGGGGGAGGGGGAGGGGGCAGCACTGAGCACAGGAGCTGACAGTCTGGGGGGGGAGGGGGCAGCACTGAGCACAGGAGCTGACAGTCTGGGGGGGGGAGGGGGCAGCACTGAGCACAGGAGCTGACAGTCTGGGGGGGGGAGGGGGCAGCACTGAGCACAGGAGCTGACAGTCTGGGGGGGGAGGGGGAGGGGGAGGGGCAGCACTGAGCACAGGAGCTGACAGTCGGGGGAGGGGGAGGGGGCAGCACTGAGCACAGGAGCTGACAGTCTGGGGGGAGGGGAGGGGGAGGGGGCAGCACTGAGCACAGGAGCTGACAGTCTGGGGGGGGAGGGGGCAGCACTGAGCACAGGAGCTGACAGTCTGGGGGGGGGGCAACACTGAGCACAGGAGCTGACAGTCTGGGGGGAGGGGGGGCAGCACTGAGCACAGGAGCTGACAGTCTGGGGGGAGGGGAGGGGGGCAGCACTGAGCACAGGAGCTGACAGTCTGGGGGGGAGGGGGAGGGGGAGGGGGCAGCACTGAGCACAGGAGCTGACAGTCTGGGGGGGGGGAGGGGGCAGCACTGAGCACAGGAGCTGACAGTCTGGGGGGAGGGAGGGGGCAGCACTGAGCACAGGAGCTGACAGTCTGGGGGGAGGGGGGGCAGCACTGAGCACAGGAGCTGACAGTCTGGGGGGAGGGGGGGGCAGCACTGAGCACAGGAGCTGACAGTCTGGGGGGAGGGGAGGGGGCAGCACTGAGCACAGGAGCTGACAGTCGGGGGGGGGGGGAGGGGGCAGCACTGAGCACAGGAGCTGACAGTCTGGGGGGGGGAGGGGGCAGCACTGAGCACAGGAGCTGACAGTCTGGGGGGGAGGGGGCAGCACTGAGCACAGGAGCTGACAGTCTGGGGGGGGGCAGCACTGAGCACAGGAGCTGACAGTCTGGGGGGGGGGGGGAGGGGGCAGCACTGAGCACAGGAGCTGACAGTCTGGGGGGGAGGGGGCAGCACTGAGCACAGGAGCTGACAGTCTGGGGGGGGAGGGGGCAGCACTGAGCACAGGAGCTGACAGTCTGGGGGGGGGAGGGGGCAGCACTGAGCACAGGAGCTGACAGTCTGGGGGGGAGGGGGAGGGGAGGGGGCAGCACTGAGCACAGGAGCTGACAGTCTAGGGGGGAGGGGGGGGCAGCACTGAGCACAGGAGCTGACAGTCTGGGGGGGGGCAGCACTGAGCACAGGAGCTGACAGTCTGGGGGGAGGGGGGGCAGCACTGAGCACAGGAGCTGACAGTCTGGGGGGGGGAGGGGGAGGGGGCAGCACTGAGCACAGGAGCTGACAGTCTGGGGGGGGAGGGGGCAGCACTGAGCACAGGAGCTGACAGTCTGGGGGGGGGGAGGGGGCAGCACTGAGCACAGGAGCTGGCAGTCTGGGGGGGGAGGGGGCAGCACTGAGCACAGGAGCTGACAGTCTGGGGAGGGGGCAGCACTGAGCACAGGAGCTGACAGTCTGGGGGGGAGGGGGAGGGGGCAGCACTGAGCACAGGAGCTGACAGTCTGGGGGGGGGCAGCACTGAGCACAGGAGCTGACAGTCTGGGGGGGGGAGGGGGCAGCACTGAGCACAGGAGCTGACAGTCTGGGGGGGAGGGGGAGGGGGCAGCACTGAGCACAGGAGCTGACAGTCTGGGGGGGGCAGCACTGAGCACAGGAGCTGACAGTCTGGGGGGGGGGGGGGGGCAGCACTGAGCACAGGAGCTGACAGTCTGGGGGGGGGGAGGGGGCAGCACTGAGCACAGGAGCTGACAGTCTGGGGGGGAGGAGGGGGCAGCACTGAGCACAGGAGCTGACAGTCTGGGGGGGGAGGGGGAGGGGGCAGCACTGAGCACAGGAGCTGACAGTCTGGGGGGGGGAGGGGGCAGCACTGAGCACAGGAGCTGACAGTCTGGGGGGGGGAGGGGGCAGCACTGAGCACAGGAGCTGACAGTCTGGGGGGGGGAGGGGGCAGCACTGAGCACAGGAGCTGACAGTCTGGGGGGGGAGGGGGAGGGGGAGGGGGCAGCACTGAGCACAGGAGCTGACAGTCGGGGGAGGGGGAGGGGGCAGCACTGAGCACAGGAGCTGAAAGTCTGGGGGGAGGGGAGGGGGAGGGGGCAGCACTGAGCACAGGAGCTGACAGTCTGGGGGGGAGGGGGCAGCACTGAGCACAGGAGCTGACAGTCTGGGGGGGGGGCAGCACTGAGCACAGGAGCTGACAGTCTGGGGGGGGGGGGAGGGGGCAGCACTGAGCACAGGAGCTGACAGTCTGGGGGGGAGGGGGCAGCACTGAGCACAGGAGCTGACAGTCTGGGGGGGGGGCAGCACTGAGCACAGGAGCTGACAGTCTGGGGGGAGGGGGGGGCAGCACTGAGCACAGGAGCTGACAGTCTGGGGGGGGGGAGGGGGCAGCACTGAGCACAGGAGCTGACAGTCTGGGGGGAGGGGGGGCAGCACTGAGCACAGGAGCTGACAGTCTGGGGGGAGGGGAGGGGGCAGCACTGAGCACAGGAGCTGACAGTCTGGGGGGGAGGGGGAGGGGGAGGGGGCAGCACTGAGCACAGGAGCTGACAGTCTGGGGGGGGGGAGGGGGCAGCACTGAGCACAGGAGCTGACAGTCTGGGGGGAGGGAGGGGGCAGCACTGAGCACAGGAGCTGACAGTCTGGGGGGAGGGGGGGCAGCACTGAGCACAGGAGCTGACAGTCTGGGGGGAGGGGGGGCAGCACTGAGCACAGGAGCTGACAGTCTGGGGGGAGGGGAGGGGGCAGCACTGAGCACAGGAGCTGACAGTCGGGGGGGGGGGGAGGGGGCAGCACTGAGCACAGGAGCTGACAGTCTGGGGGGGGGAGGGGGCAGCACTGAGCACAGGAGCTGACAGTCTGGGGGGGAGGGGGCAGCACTGAGCACAGGAGCTGACAGTCAGGGGGGGGGGCAGCACTGAGCACAGGAGCTGACAGTCTGGGGGGGGGGAGAGGGGGCAGCACTGAGCACAGGAGCTGACAGTCTGGGGGGGAGGGGGCAGCACTGAGCACAGGAGCTGACAGTCTGGGGGGGGGAGGGGGCAGCACTGAGCACAGGAGCTGACAGTCTGGGGGGGGGAGGGGGCAGCACTGAGCACAGGAGCTGACAGTCTGGGGGGGAGGGGGAGGGGGAGGGGGCAGCACTGAGCACAGGAGCTGACAGTCTAGGGGGGAGGGGGGGGCAGCACTGAGCACAGGAGCTGACAGTCTGGGGGGGGGGCAGCACTGAGCACAGGAGCTGACAGTCTGGGGGAGGGGGGGCAGCACTGAGCACAGGAGCTGACAGTCTGGGGGGGGGAGGGGGAGGGGGGCAGCACTGAGCACAGGAGCTGACAGTCTGGGGGGGGAGGGGGCAGCACTGAGCACAGGAGCTGACAGTCTGGGGGGGGGGAGGGGGCAGCACTGAGCACAGGAGCTGGCAGTCTGGGGGGGGAGGGGGCAGCACTGAGCACAGGAGCTGACAGTCGGGGGAGGGGGCAGCACTGAGCACAGGAGCTGACAGTCTGGGGGGGAGGGGGAGGGGGCAGCACTGAGCACAGGAGCTGACAGTCTGGGGGAGGGGGCAGCACTGAGCACAGGAGCTGACAGTCTGGGGGGGGGCAGCACTGAGCACAGGAGCTGACAGTCTGGGGGGGGGAGGGGGCAGCACTGAGCACAGGAGCTGACAGTCTGGGGGGGAGGGGGAGGGGGCAGCACTGAGCACAGGAGCTGACAGTCTGGGGGGGGCAGCACTGAGCACAGGAGCTGACAGTCTGGGGGGGGGGAGGGGGCAGCACTGGAGCACAGGAGCTGACAGTCTGGGGGGGAGGGGGAGGGGGGCAGCACTGAGCACAGGAGCTGACAGTCTGGGGGGGGGGGGGAGGGGGCAGCACTGAGCACAGGAGCTGACAGTCTGGGGGGGGAGGGGGGCAGCACAGCACTGAGCACAGAGCTGAAAGTCTGGGGGGGAGGGGGGAGGGGGAGGGGGCAGCACTGAGCACAGGAGCTGACAGTCTGGGGGGGGAGGGGGCAGCACTGAGCACAGGAGCTGACAGTCTGGGGGGGGGGAGGGGCAGCACTGAGCACAGGAGCTGACAGTCTGGGGGGGGGGGGGGGAGGGGGCAGCACTGAGCACAGGAGCTGACAGTCTGGGGGGGGGAGGGGGCAGCACTGAGCACAGGAGCTTGACAGTCTGGGGGGGGGGGGTGAGGGGGGCAGCACTGAGCACAGGAGCTGACAGTCTGGGGGGGGGCAGCACTGACCACAGGAGCTGACAGTCTGGGGGGGGGGGGAGGGGGCAGCACTGAGCACAGGAGCTGACAGTCCTCCTGCTTCCTGTAATTCTCAGGACTGACACCAGGGGTCTGAGCCATCAGCAGTCATGTCGCTCAGCAGACAGCAGGGGGCGCTGGACTCCACCACAATCCTCTCTGCTAGATGGAGCTTTATGTGGATATTGTGGGATCAGGAAACGGCTATTTGATTCCTAGGAGTACTGCTCCATATATACATTGCTGTGTGTGGCGGTATATATATTGCTGTGTGTGGCGGTATATACATTGCTGTGTGTGGCGGTATATACATTGCTGTGTGTGGCGGTATATTCATTGCTGTGTGTGGCGGTATATACATTGCTGTGTGTGGCGGTATATACATTGCTGTGTGTGGCGGTATATACATTGCTGTGTGTGGCGGTATATATATTGCTGTGTGTGGCGGTATATTCATTGCTGTATGTGGCGGTATATATGTGGTGGAGCAGCTCAGCCGGTGATGTTAGTTGTCGAGACGCCAGTGCTAGTCAAGCAGACAGGTGTGATATTGATACCTGTTGTATGGCCAGTACTGTTCCCCAATTGGTCAGTGACCTGCCGGGCTGTGATGGGTCCCTTGGGCTTCTCTCACTGTGTCCTAAGTGGCAACTGACCCCCCCGGACTATCTCTACCGCCACCCACAGAAAGGGAAAAATACAGAGATGACTGAGTCCCAGTGATATCAATAGAACAGCTTTACTGTGCAGCTTCTCAGTATAACAGGAGACGTCTCAGAGTAGATAAATCTTTACACACTGGAGAGCTTGGAGGAGATGCTGGAGAGAGGTGAGAGAGGTCATTGTAGCAGTGCTTCTAGAGTAGAGGAGTTTGCCAGAGGAGCCCTAACCCAGTGTAGCCCTGTACTCTGCTGGAACTTTAGCCCTGTATTTCTTTAGCCCTGTATCTCTTTAGCCCTGTATCTCTTCTAACTTGTACTTGTGTTTAGACTGTGTCTGGCCTTATTCTGCCCCCTGGTATCATAGAATCTGTCCCAGCAGGGTAATACAAGCCCCAGCCATAGTTTATCTGGGTGTTAGCTAGGTGTCCGCAGTTTCCCAGTTACCTGCACTGCGCGATTATATACGTAGGCTTCTGTACTGGCTGCTTTGTCCTATCCAGGCTAGTTCCTCTGTAGTCAGGATACCGCCCTGCTCTGTTCTGACGTGTTCTTGGCGTGGGTCATGGTGCTTCTCGGTTACCTCTCTCTTTGTGTGCTCAGCACTGCATAATAGGTGTAGTAGTAGTGAAAGAACTGTTGGTCTCCTGCTGCATCGATACACCTTGAACTCGTTTCTTTCCCTCACAGGGGTCCTGGCATCAGCCAGGTCCTAGCATAACTTCTGCAGGGATGGCTGTTTTTGTGTCCTTCCTACTTCCCTTTGTGTCCCAGAATCTGGTGAGGACTAATACTGCACTTCCTCCACCAGTGACACTCCTCCTACAGGGGCCTCTGTGTGCCTGCCTGTGAGGGGTGGGCATAAGAGTGCACAGGAGCCAGAAGAGAAGAGCACCTCCTATAGGTCAGCAATAAACACATGGTATAAGTAAAACATTAACCCAACACTGACTTCAGCTGTACAACACATCCAAATATAAAACACTGACACCTAGTGGTCAAACTTTACAATACCTCATCACCACTTTAATCTGAGAAGAAGAAAGGCTTTTTTGACAGGTGCATAGGAGAGACAAAAACACCAGTGGTGGGACACCACATATCCATCACTAATGTGGTGGCATATACATGTGGCTGTGTGTAGCGGTATATACATCACTGTGTGGCAGTATGTACATCACTATGTGGCGGTATATAAATCACTGTGTAGCAGTATGTACATCACTATATGGCGGTATATACATCACTATGTGGCAGTATGTACATCACTATGTGGCGGTAAATACATCACTATGTGGCAGTATATACATCACTGTGTGGCGGTATATGCATCACTGTGTGGCAGTATATACATCACTGTGTGGCGGTATATGCATCCCTCTGTGTGGCGGTATATACATCACTGTGTGGCGGTATATGCATCCCTCTGTGGGGCGGTATATGCATCCCTCTGTGTGGCGGTATATACATCACTGTGTGGCGGTATATGCATCCCTCTGTGGGGCGGTATATGCATCCCTCTGTAGGGCAGTATATACATCACTGTGTGGCAGTATACACATCACTATGTGGGGCGGTATATGCATCCCTCTGTGGGGCAGTATATACATCACTGTGTGGCGGTATATGCATCCCTCTGTGTGGCGGTATATACATCACTGTGTGGCGGTATATGCAATCCCTCTGTGGGGCGGTATATGCATCCCTCTGTGTGGCGGTATATACATCACTGGTGTGGCAGTATATGCATCCCTCTGTGGGGCGGTATATGCATCCCCTCGTTGGGGGCAGTATATACATCACTGTGTGGCAGTATACACATCACTATGTGGGGCGGTATATGCATCCCTCTGTGGGGCAGTATATACATCACTGTGTGGCGGTATATGCATCCCTCTGTGTGGCGGTATATACATCACTGTGTGGCGGTATATGCATCCCTCTGTGGGGCGGTATATGCATCCCTCTGTGGGGCAGTATATACATCACTGTGTGGCAGTATGTACATCACTATGTGGTGGCATATACATGTGGCTGTGTGTAGCGGTATATACATCACTGTGTGGCAGTATGTACATCACTATGTGGCGGTATATACATCACTGTGTGGCAGTATGTACATCACTATATGGCGGTATATACATCACTGTGTGGCAGTATATACATCACTGTGTGGCGGTATATACATCACTGTGTGGTGGTATATACATCACTG